>NW_026610652.1:0-65000 GCF_029499605.1 Hyla sarda
CACTATATACAGCACTATATACAGCACTATTCACTATATAACAGCACTATATACAGCACTATCCACTATACAGCACTATATACAGCACTATCCACTATATACAGCACTATATACAGCACTATCCACTATATACAGCACTATCCACTATATACAGCACTATATACAGCACTATCCACTATATACAGCACTATACACTTATACAGCACTATCCACTATATACAGCACTATATACAGCACTATATACAGCACTATCCACTATATACAGCACTATCCAATATATACAGCACTATCCACTATATACAGCACTATACAGCACTATCCACTATATACAGCACTATCCACTATATACAGCACTATATACAGCACTATCCACTATATACAGCAACTATCCACTATATACAGCACTATTCACTATATACAGCACTATATACAGCACTATCCCTATAACACAGCACTATCCACTATATACAGCACTATATACAGCACTATCCACTATATACAGCTATCCTCTATATACAGCACATATACAGCACTATCACTCTATATACAGCACTATCCACTATATACAGCACTATCCCCTATATACAGCACTATAGCACTATATACAGCACTATCCACTATATACAGCACTATCCACTATATACAGCACTATAACAGCACTATATACAGCACTATCCACTATATACAGCACTACTATACAGCACTATCCCCCTATATACAGCACTATCCACTATATACAGCACTATCCACTATATACAGCACTATCTACAGCACTATCCCTATATACAGCACTATACTAGCAACTATCCACTATATACAGCACTATATACAGCACTATCCACTATATACAGCACTATATACAGCACTATCCCCTATATGCAGCACTATCAGCACTATCACTATATACAGCACTATCCCTATATACAGCACTATCACCTATATACAGCACTATATACAGCACTATATACAGCACTATCCACTATATACAGCACTATCCACTATATACAGCACTATATACAGCACTATCTACTATATACAGCACTATCCACTATATACAGCACTATATACAGCACTATCCACTATATACAGCACTATCCACTATATACAGCACTATATACAGCACTATCCACTATATACAGCACTAATATACAGCACTATCCACTATATACAGCACTATCCACTATATACAGCACTATCCACTATATACAGCACTATTCACTATATACAGCTATTCACTATATACAGCACTATCGCTATATACAGCACTATCCACTATATACAGCACTATATACAGCACTATCCACTATATACAGCACTATCCACTATATACAGCACTATCCACTATAACAGCACTATATACAGCACTATCCACTATATACAGCACTTTCCCTATATACAGCACGATCCCTATATACAGCACTATCCAATATACAGTACTAGCAACTATCCACTATATACAGCACTTCCACTATATACAGCACTATCCCCTATATACAGCACTACCCTATATACAGCACTATCACTATATACAGCACATATCATATATACATCACATATATACAGCACTATCCACTATATACAGCACTATATACAGCACTATCCACTATATACAGCACTATTCACTATATACAGCACTATTTACAGCACTATCCACTATATACAGCACTATACTACAGCACTATCCCTATATACAGCACTATCCCCTATATACAGCACTATCCCCTATATACAGCACTATCCCACTATATACAGCACTATCCACTATATACAGCACTATCACTATATACAGCGCACTATATACAGCACTATATACAGCACTATATACAGCACTATCCACTATATACAGCACTATATACTCAGCACTATCCACTATATAGCAGCACTATCCACTATATACAGCCTACCACTATATACAGCACTATATACAGCACTATCCACTATATACAGCACTATATACAGCACACTATATACAGCACTATATATACAGCACTATCCACTATATACAGCACTATATACAGCACCTATCCCTATATACAGCACTATCCACTATATACAGCACCATATACAGCTCTATCCACTATATACAGCACTATCCACTATATACAGCACTATCCACTATATACAGCACTATACCACTATATACAGCACTATCCACTATAATACAGCACTATATACAGCACTATCCCCTATATACAGCACTATCCACTATATACAGCACTATATACAGCACTATCCACTATATACAGCACTATATCCACTATATACAGCACTATATACATCACTATATACAGCACTATCCACTATATACAGCACCTATATCACAGCACTATATACAGCACTATATACAGCACTATCCACTATATACAGCACTATATACAGCACTATCCACTATATACAGCACTATATACAGCACTATCCACTATATACAGCACATATATACAGCACTATCACTATATACAGCACTATATACATCACTATATACAGCACTATACACTATATACAGCACTATATACAGCACTATCCACTATATACAGCACTATATACAGCACTATCCACTATATACAGCACTATATACAGCACTATCCACTATATACAGCACTATCCACTATATACAGCACTATCCACTATATACAGCACTATATACAGCACTATCCACTATATACAGCACTATCCACTATATACAGCACTATATACAGCACTATCCACTATATACAGCACTATCCTTATATACAGCACTATCCACTATATACAGCACTATATACAGCACTATATACATCACTATCCACTATATACAGCACTATATACAGCACTATATACAGCACTATATACAGCACTATCCACTATATACAGCACTATATACAGCACTATATACAGTACTATTCACTATATACAGCACTATATACAGCACTATCCACTATATACAGCACTATATACAGCACTATCCACTATACAGCACTATATACAGCACTATCCAATATATACAGCACTATCCACTATATACAGCACTATATACAGCACTATCCACTATATACAGCACTATCACTATATACAGCACTATCACTATATACAGCACTATATACAGCACTATATACAGCACTATCCACTATATACAGCACTATATACAGCACTATCCACTATATACAGCACTATCCACTATATACAGCACTATATACAGCACTATCCACTATATACAGCACTATATACACTCTATATACAGCACTAATCCACTATATACAGCACTATATACAGCACTATCCACTATATACAGCACTATCCATATATACAGCACTATATACAGCACTATCCACTATATACAGCACTATCCACTATATACAGCACTATTCACTATATACAGCACCTATATACAGCACTATCCCTATATACAGCACTATCCACTATATACAGCACTATATACAGCACTATCCCTATACAGCACTATCCACATCACTATCCCTATATACAGCACAATATACAGCACTATCCCCTTATACAGCACTATATACAGCACTATCCACTATATACAGCACTATCCCCTATATACAGCACTATATACAGCACTATATACAGCACTAATCCACTATATACAGCACTATCCCCTATATACAGCACTATATACAGCACTATCCACTATATACAGCACTATATACAAGCACTATCCACTATATACAGCACTATAGCACTAGCACTATTACAGCACTATCCACTATAACCACTATATACAGCACTATCCACTATATACAGCACTATATACAGCACTAATCCACTATATACAGCACTATATCATCACTATATTACAGCACTATCCACTATATACAGCACTATCCACTATATACAGCACTATCCACTATATACAGCACTATATACAGCACTATATACAGCACTATCCACTATATCACAGCACTATATACAGCACTATCCACTATATACAGCACTATCCACTATATACAGCACTATATACAGCACTATCCACTATATACAGCACTATATACAGCACTATATACAGCACACTATCCACTATATACAGCACTATATACAGCACTATCCACTATATACAGCACTATCCACTCTATATACAGCACTATATACAGCACTATCCAATATATACAGCACTATCCACTATATACAGCACCATATACAGCACTATCCACTATATACAGCACTATACCACTATATACAGCACTATCCACTATATACAGCACTATATACAGCACTATATACAGCACTATCCACTATATACAGCACTATATACAGCACTATCCACTATATACAGCACTATATACAGCACTATCCACTATATACAGCACTATCCACTATATACAGCACTATCCACTATATACAGCACTATATACAGCACTATCCACTATATACAGCACTATCCACTATATACAGCACTAATACAGCACTATCCACTATATACAGCACTATCCACTATATACAGCACTATCCACTATATACAGCACTATATACAGCACTATATACAGCACTATCCACTATATACAGCACTATATACAGCACTATCCACTATATACAAGCACTATATCCACTATATACAGCACTATATACAGCACTATCCACTATATACAGCACTAATATACAGCACTATCCACTATATATACAGCACTATATACAGCACTATACACACTATATACAGCACTATATACAGCACTCACTATACACAGCACTATCCACTATATACAGCACTATATACAGCACTATCCACTATATACAGCACTATATACAGCACTATCCACTATATACAGCCCTATATACAGCACTATCCACTATATACAGCACTATCCACTATATACAGCACTATACTACAGCACTATCCACTATATACAGCACTATCCACCTATATACAGCACTATATACAGCACTATCCCCTATATATCAGCACTATATACAGCACTATCCACTGATATACAGCACTATCCACTATATACAGCACTATATACAGCACTATCCACTATATACAGCATCTATATACAGCACTATCCACTATATACAGCACTATATACAGCACTATCACTATATACAGCACTATCCACTATATACAGCACTATATACAGCACTATATCCAGCACTATATACAGCACTATATACAGCACTATCCACTATATACAGCACTATATACAGCACTATCCACTATATACAGCACTATCCACTATATACAGCACTATATACAGCACTATCCACTATATACAAGCACTATCCCTATATACAGCACTATACAGCACTATCCACTATATACAGCACTATCCACTATATACAGCACTTATCCTACCTATATACAGCACTATATACAGCACTATCCCCTATATACCTAGCACTATCCACTATAGCACTATTACAGCACTATATACAGCACTATCCACTATATACAGCACTATTCCACTATATACAGCACTATCCCACTATATACAGCACTATATACAGCACTATCCACTATATACAGCACTATATACAGCACTATCCACTATATACAGCACTATATACAGCACTATCTATACAGCACTATCCACTATATACAGCACTATCCACTATAGCAGCACTATATACAGCACTATCCCTATATACAGCACTATCCACTATATACAGCACTATATACAGCACTATCCCACTATATACAGCACTATCCACTATATACAGCACTATATACAGCACTATCCACTATATACAGCACTATCCACTATATACAGCACTATATACAGCACTATCCACTATATACACAGCACTATCCCTATATACAGCACTATCCACTATACTACAGCACTATATACAACACTATATCCACTATATACAGCACTATCCACTATATTACAGCACTATATACAGCACTATATACAGCTATATATACAGCACTATCCACTATATACAGCACTATACACTATATACAGCACTATCCACTATATACAGCACTATATACAGCACTATCTATACACTATCAATATACAGCACTATATACAGCACTATCCACTATATACAGCACTATCCACTATATACAGCACTATACATCACTATATACAGCACTATCCACTATATACAGCCTAGCACTATACACTATATACAGCACTATATACAGCACTATCCACAATATACAGCACTATATACAGCACTATCCACTATAACAGCACTATCCACTATATACAGCACTATATACAGCACTATCCACTATATACAGCACTATATACAGCACTATCACTATATACAGCACTATCCACTATATACAGCACTATATTACAGCACTATCCACTATATACAGCACTATCCTATATACAGCACTATCATAACAGCACTATATACAAGCACTATATACAGCACTATCCCCTATATACAGCACTATATACAGCACTATATACAGCACTATATACAGCACTATCCACTATACAGCACTATACACTACTATATATACAGCACTATCCACTATATACAGCACTATATACAGCACTATCCACTATATACAGCACTATATACAGCACTATCCACTATATACAGCACTATATACAGCACTATCCAATATATACAGCACTATCCACTATATACAGCACCTATATACAGCACACTATCCACTATATACAGCACTATCCACTATATACAGCACTATCCACTATATACAGCTCACTATATACAGCACTATATACAGCACTATCCACTATATACAGCACTATCCACTATATACAGCACTATCCACTATATACAGCACATATATACAGCACTATCCACTATTATACAGAGCACTATCCACTATATACAGCAAAGCAATATATACAGCACTATCCTATATACAGCACTATCCACTATATACAGCACTATCACTATATACAGCACTATATACAGCACTATCCACTATATACACAGCACTATCCACTATATACAGCACTATATACAGCACTATCCACTATATACAGCACTATCACATCACTATCCACTATATACAGCACAATATACAGCACTATCCCCTGTATACAGCACTATATACAGCACTATCCACTATATACAGCACTATCCCCTATATACAGCACTATATACAGCACTATATACAGCACTATCCAATATATACAGCACTATCCACTATATACAGCACTATATACAGCACTATATACAGCAACTATCCACTATATACAGCACTATATACAGCACATATCCCCTATATACAGCACTATCCACTATATACAGCACTATCCACTATATATACAGCACTATCCACAGCACTATCCCTATATACAAGCACTATATACAGCACTATCCACTATACTATACAGCACTATATACAGCACTATCCACTATATACAGCACTATATACAGCACTATCCACTATATACAGCACTATATGCAGCACTAATCCACTATATACAGCACTAATCCACTATATACAGCACTATCCCCTATATACAGCACTATATACAGCACTATATACAGCACTATCCACTATATACAGCACTATCCCACTATATACAGCACTATCCCTACTATATACAGCACTATCCACTATATACAGCACTATATACAGCATTATCCACTATATACAGCACTATCCACTATATACAGCACTATATATAGCACTATCCACTATATACAGCACTATATACAGCACTATCCACTATATACAGCACTATCCACTATATATACAGCACTATCCACTATATACAGCACTATCCACTATATACAGCTATTCACTATATACAGCACTATTCGCTATATACAGCACTATCCACTATATAACAGCACTATATACAGCACTATCCACTATATACAGCACTATCCACTATATACAGCACTATCCACTATAAACAGCACTATATACAGCACTATCCTCTATATACAGCACTATCCCACTATATACAGCACTACAGCCCTATATACAGCACTATCCACTATATACAGCACTATCCACTATATACAGCACTTTCCACTATATACAGCACTATCCACTATATACAGCACTATCCACTATATACAGCACTATCCACTATATACAGCACTATCATATATCACTATCACTATATACAGCACTTCACTATATACAGCACTATATACAGCACTATCCACTATATACAGCACTATCACTATATACAGCACTATTTACAGCACTATCCACTATATACAGCACTATACACAGCACTATCCCCTATATACAGCACTATCCCACTATATACAGCACTATCCACTATATACAGCACTATCCACTATATACAGCACTATCCCCTATATACAGCACTATATACAGCACTTATATACAGCACTATATACAGCACTATCCACTATATACAGCACTATATACAGCACTATTCCACTATATTCAGCACTAATCCACTATATACAGCACTATCCACTATATACAGCACTATATACACTATCCACTATATACATCACTATATACAGCACTATACAGCACTATATACAGCACTATTTACAGCACTATCCACTATATACAGCACTATATACAGCACTATCCGCTATATACAGCACTATCCACTATATACAGCACCATATACAGCACTATCCACTATATACAGCACTATCCACTATATACAGCACTATCCACTATATACAGCACTATCACTATATACAGCACTATCCACTATATACAGCACTCTATATACAGCACTATCCCACTATATACAGCACTATCCACTAATATACAGCACTATATACAGCACTATCCACTATATTACAGCACTATCCCCCTATATACAGCACTATATACAATCACTATATACAGCACTATCCACTATATACAGCACTATATACAGCACTATCACTATATACAGCACTATATACAGCACTATCCACAATATACAGCACTATATACAGCACTATCACACTATATACAGCACTATATACAGCACTATCCAACTATATACAGCACTATATACAGCACTATCCCCTATATACAGCACTATTACATCACTATATACAGCACTAATCCACTATATACAGCACTATATACAGCACTATCCACGATATACAGCACTATATACAGCACTATCCACTATATACAGCACTATATACAGCACTATCCACTATATACAGCACTATCCACATATATACAGCACTATCCACTATATACAGCACTATATACAGCACTATCCACTATATACAGCACTATCCACTATATACACAGCACTATATACAGCACTATCCACTATATACAGCACTATCCTTTATATACAGCACTATCCACTAAAGCACTATATACAGCACTATATACATCACTATCCACTATATACAGCACTATATACAGCACTATATACAGCACTATATACAGCACTATCCACTATATACAGCACTATATACAGCACTTATATACAGTCACTATCCACTATATACAGCACTATATACAGCACTATCCACTATATACAGCACTATATCAGCACTATCCACTATATACAGCACTATATACAGCACTATCCAATATATACAGCACTATCCACTATATACAGCACTATATACAGCACTATCCACTATATACAGCACTATACACTATATACAGCACTATCCACTATATACAGCACTATATACAGCACTATATACAGCACTATCCACTATATACAGCACTATATACAGCACTATCCACTATATACAGCACTATCCACTATATACAGCACTATATACAGCACTATCCACTATATACAGCCACTATATACAGCACTATATACAGCACTATCCACTATAATACAGCACTATATACAGCACTATCCACTATATACAGCACTATCCATTATATACAGCAATATATACAGCACTATCCACTATATACAGCACTATCCACTATATACAGCACTATTCACTATATACAGCACTATATACAGCACTATCCCCTATACACAGCACTATCCACTATATACAGCACTATATACAGCACTATCCACTATATACAGCACTATCCACATCACTATCCCCTATATACAGCACAATATACAGCACTATCCCCTGTATACAGCACTATATACAGCACTATCCACTATATACAGCACTATCCCCTATATACAGCACTATATACAGCACTATATACAGCACTCTCCACTATATACAGCACTATCCCCTATATACAGCACTATATACAGCACTATCCCCTATATACAGCACTATATACAGCACTATCCACTATATACAGCACTATATACAGCACTAGCCACTATATACAGCACTATCCACTATATACAGCACTATATACAGCACTATCCACTATATACAGCACTATAAACAGCACTATCCACTATATACAGCACTATATACAGCACTATCCAATATATACAGCACTAACCACTATATACAGCACTATCCACTATATACAGCACTATCCACTATATACAGCACTATATACAGCACTATATACAGCACTATCCACTATATACAGCACTATATACAGCACTATCCACTATATACAGCACTATCCACTATATACAGCACTATATACAGCACTATCCACTATATACAGCACTATATACAGCACTATATACAGCACTATCCACTATATACAGCACTATATACAGCACTATCCACTATATACAGCACTATCCACTATATACAGCACTATATACAGCACTATCCAATATATACAGCACTATCCACTATATACAGCACCATATACAGCACTATCCACTATATACAGCACTATACACTATATACAGCACTATCCACTATATACAGCACTATATACAGCACTATATACAGCACTATCCACTATATACAACACTATATACAGCACTATCCACTATATACAGCACTATATACAGCACTATCCACTATATACAGCACTATCCACTATATACAGCACTATCCACTATATACAGCACTATATACAGCACTATCCAATATATACAGCACTATCCACTATATACAGCACTAAATACAGCACTATCCACTATATACAGCACTATCCACTATATACAGCACTATCCACTATATACAGCACTATATACAGCACTATATACAGCACTATCCACTATATACAGCACTATATACAGCACTATCCACTATATACAGCACTATCCACTATATACAGCACTATATACAGCACTATCCACTATATACAGCACTATATACAGCACTATCCACTATAAACAGCACTATATACAGCACTATCCACTATATACAGCACTATATACAGCACTATATACAGCACTATCCAATATATACAGCACTATATAAAGCACTATCCACTATATACAGCACTATATACAGAACTATCCACTATATACAGCCCTATATACAGCACTATCCACTATATACAGCACTATCCACTATATACAGCACTATATACAGCAGGATCCACTATATACAGCACTATCCCCTATATACAGCACTATATACAGCACTATCCCCTATATATAGCACTATATACAGCACTATCCACTGTATACAGCACTATCCACTATATACAGCACTATATACAGCACTATCCCCTATATATAGCACTATATACAGCACTATCCACTATATACAGCACTATATACAGCACTATTCACTATATACAGCACTATCCACTATATACAGCACTATATACAGCACTATCCACTATATACAGCACTATATACAGCACTATCCACTATATACAGCACTATATACAGCACTATCCACTATATACAGCACTATCCACTATATACAGCACTATATACAGCACTAGCCCCTATATACAGCATTATCCACTATATACAGCACTATATACAGCACTATCCACTATATACAGCACTATCCCCTATATACAGCACTATCCACTATATACAGCACTATATACAGCACTATCCCCTATATACAGCACTATCCCCTATATATAGCACTATATACAGCACTATATACAGCACTATCCACTGTATACAGCACTATTCACTATATACAGCACTATCCACTATATACAGCACTATATACAGCACTATCCACTATATACAGCACTATATACAGCACTATCCATTATATACAGCACTATATACAGCACTATATACAGCACTATCCACTATATACAGCACTATCCACTATATACAGCACTATATACAGCATTATCCCCTATATACAGCATTATCCACTATATACAGCACTATATACAGCACTATCCACTATATACAGCACTATCCCCTATATACAGCACTATATACAGCACTATCCACTATATACAGCATTATCCACTATATACAGCACTATATACAGCACTATCCACTATATACAGCACTATCCCCTATATACAGCACTATCCCCTACATACAGCACTATATACAACACTATCCACTATATACAGCACTATCCCCTATATACAGCACTATATACAGAACTTTCCACTATATACAGCGCTATATACAGCACTATCCACTATATACAGCACTATCCACTATAGACAGCACTATATACAGCATGATCCACTATATACAGCACTATCCCCTATATACAGCACTATCCCCTATGTATAGCACTATATACAGCACTATATGCAGCACTATCCACTATATACAGCACTATATACAGCACTATCCACTATATACAGCACTATCCACTATATACAGCACTATATACAGCACTATATACAGCACTATCCACTATATACAGCACTATATACAGCACTATCCACTATATACAGCACTATCCACTATATACAGCAATATATACAGCACTATCCACTATATACAGCACTATATACAGCACTATCCACTATATACAGCACTATCCACTATATACAGCACTATATACAGCACTATCCACTATATACAGCACTATCCACTATATACAGCACTATCCACTATATACAGCACTATCTACAGCACTATCCCCTATATACAGCACTATCCACTATATACAGCACTATATACAGCACTATCCACTATATACAGCACTATCCACTACATACAGCACTATCCACTATATACAGCACTATATACAGCACTATCCACTATATACAGCACTATCCTCTATATACAGCACTATCCACTATACACAGCACTATATACAGCACTATCCACTATATACAGCACTATCCACTATATACAGCACTATATACAGCACTATCCACTATATACAGCGCTATCCACTATATACAGCACTATATACAGCACTATCCCCTATATACCGCACTATCCCCTATATACAGCACTATCCCCTATATACAGCACTATATACAGCACTGTCCCCTATATACAGCACTATATACATCTCTATATACAGCACTATCCCCTATATACAGCACTATCCCCTATATACAGCACTATCCACTATATACAGCACTACATACAGCACTATCCCCTATATACAGCACTATATACAGCACTATATACAGCACTATCCACTATATACAGCACTATATACAGCACTATCCACTATATACAGCACTATATACAGCACTATCCACTATATACAGCACTATATACAGCACTAACCACTATATACAGCACTATCCACTATATACAGCACTATATACAGCACTATCCACTATATACAGCACTATATACAGCACTATCCACTATATACAGCACTATCCACTATATACAGCACTATATACAGCACTATCCCCTATATACAGCACTATATACAGCACTATCCACTATATACAGCACTATACACAGCACTATCCCCTATATACAGCACTATCCCCTATATACAGCTCTATCACCTATATACAGCACTATATACAGCACTATCCACTATATACAGCACTATATACAGCACTATCCCCTATATACAGCACTATCCACTATATACAGCACTAAATACAGCACTAATCACTATATACAGCACTATATACAGCACTATCCCCTATATACAGCACTATCCACTATATACAGCACTATCCCCTATATACAGCACTATCCCCTATATACAGCACTATCCCCTATATACAGCTCTATCACCTATATACAGCACTATTTACAGCACTATCCACTATATACAGCGCTATCCACTATATACAGCACTATATACAGCACTATCCCCTATATACAGCACATACAGCAGGACAGCCCCGCTGGGGAAGGATCAGGACCACACCGCCAGAGGGGGGGCGGAACGGGACAGCAATGGGTGCATGTCCTACAGCTTTTGGGTTTATGCTTCTGTCTTGTAAGGTATCAGGGGTTAAATGTTTTATGATGACAGGAAACTGGGCAAATCTGCAACACGGCCCCATGTGCCAATTATAATACTGGTCTATTATGGGCAGAAGGGCTTTGGGGCCCCAGGGTCCCTGTACGACTGCTGCACCCACTATAGCTCCGCCCATATCAATAACAGAGATATAACCAGGGAGAAGAGTGATGTCACAGGAGCCTGAGGGGCCCAAAGAGACCGCCACTATAAAGAGTCCCCCTGTCTTATATGAAGAGACCACCACTATAAAGAGTCCCCCTATCCGATATGATGAGACCACCACTATAAAGAGTCCCCCTGTCCTATATGATGACACCACTATAAAGAGTCCCCCTGTCCTATATGAAGAGACCACCACTATAAAGAGTCCCCCTGTCCTATATGATGAGATCACTATAAAGAGTCCCCCTGTCCTATATGATGAGACCACTATGAAGAGTCCCCCTGTCCTATATGAAGAGACCACCACTATAAAGAGTCCCCCTGTCCGATATGATGAGACCACTATAAAGAGTCCCCCTGTCCTATATGATGAGACCACTATAAAGAGTCCCCCTGTCCGATATGATGAGACCACTATAAAGAGTCCCCCTGTCCTATATGAAGAGACCACCACTATAAAGAGTCCCCCTGTCCTATATGATGAGACCACTATAAAGAGTCCCCCTGTCCTATATGATGAGATCACTATAAAGAGTCCCCCTGTCCTATATGAAGAGACCACCACTATAAAGAGTCCCCCTGTCCTATATGAGGAGACCACTATAAAGAGTCCCCCTGTCCTATATGATGAGACCACTATAAAGAGTCCCCCTGTCCTATATGATGAGACCACTATAAAGAGTCCCCCTGTCCTATATGATGAGATCACTATAAAGAGTCCCCCTGTCCTATATGATGAGACCACTATAAAGAGTCCCCCTGTCCTATATGATGAGACCACTATAAAGAGTCCCCCTGTCCTACATGATGAGACCACCACTATAAAGAGTACCACTGTCCTATATGATGAGACCACTATAAAGAGTCCCCCTGTCCTATAAGAAGAGACCACCACTATAAAGAGTCCCCCTGTCCTATATGAAGAGACCACCACTATAAAGAGTCCCCCTGTCCTTTATGAGGAGACCACCACTATAAAGAGTCCCCCTGTCCTATATGAGGAGACCACCACTATAAAGAGTCCCCCTGTCCTATATGAAGAGACCACCACTATAAAGAGTCCCCCTGTCCTATATGAGGAGATCACTATAAAGAGTCCCCCTGTCCTATATGAGGAGACCACCACTATAAAGAGTCCCCCTGTCCTATATGAAGAGACCACCACTATAAAGAGTCCCCCTGTCCTATATGAGGAGATCACTATAAAGAGTCCCCCTGTCCTATATGAGGAGACCACCACTATAAAGAGTCCCCCTGTCCTATATGAAGAGACCACCACTATAAAGAGTCCCCCTGTCCTATATGAAGAGACCACCACTATTAAGAGTCCCCCTGTCCTATATGAAGAGACCACCACTATAAAGAGTCCCCCTGTCCTATGTGAGGAGACTGCCACTATAAAGAGTCCCCCTGTCCTATATGAAGAGACCGCCACTATAAAGAGTCCCCCTGTCCTATATGAAGAGACCACCACTATAAAGAGTCCCCCTGTCCTATATGAAGAGACCACTACTATAAAGAGTCCCCCTGTCCTATATGAGGAGACCACCACTATAAAGAGTCCCCCTGTCCTATATGAAGAGACCACCACTATAAAGAGTCCCCCTGTCCTATATGAGGAGACTACCACTATAAAGAGTCCCCCTGTCCTATATGAGGAGACCACTATAAAGAGTCCCCCTGTCCTATATGAGGAGACCACTATAAAGAGTCCCCCTGTCCTATATGAGGAGACCACCACTATAAAGAGTCCCCCTGTCCTATATGAGGAGACCACCACTATAAAGAGTCCCCCTGTCCTATATGAGGAGACCACTATAAAGAGTCCCCCTGTCCTATATGAGGAGACCACTATAAAGAGTCCCCCTGTCCTATATGAGGAGACCACCACTATAAAGAGTCCCCCTGTCCTATATGAGGAGACCACCACTATAAAGAGTCCCCCTGTCCTATATGAGGAGACCACTATAAAGAGTCCCCCTGTCCTATATGAGGAGACCACTATAAAGAGTCCCCCTGTCCTATATGAAGAGACCACCACTATTAAGAGTCCCCCTGTCCTATATGAAGAGACCACCACTATAAAGAGTCCCCCTGTCCTATGTGAGGAGACTGCCACTATAAAGAGTCCCCCTGTCCTATATGAAGAGACCGCCACTATAAAGAGTCCCCCTGTCCTATATGAAGAGACCACCACTATAAAGAGTCCCCCTGTCCTATATGAAGAGACCACTACTATAAAGAGTCCCCCTGTCCTATATGAGGAGACCACCACTATAAAGAGTCCCCCTGTCCTATATGAAGAGACCACCACTATAAAGAGTCCCCCTGTCCTATATGAGGAGACTACCACTATAAAGAGTCCCCCTGTCCTATATGAGGAGACCACTATAAAGAGTCCCCCTGTCCTATATGAGGAGACCACTATAAAGAGTCCCCCTGTCCTATATGAGGAGACCACCACTATAAAGAGTCCCCCTGTCCTATATGAGGAGACCACCACTATAAAGAGTCCCCCTGTCCTATATGAGGAGACCACTATAAAGAGTCCCCCTGTCCTATATGAGGAGACCACTATAAAGAGTCCCCCTGTCCTATATGAAGAGACCACTATAAAGAGTCCCCCTGTCCTATATGAGGAGACCACCACTATAAAGAGTCCCCCTGTCCTATATGAGGAGACCACTATAAAGAGTCCCCCTGTCCTATATGAGGAGACCACTATAAAGAGTCCCCCTGTCCTATATGAAGAGACCACTATAAAGAGTCCCCCTGTCCTATATGATGAGACCACTACTATAAAGAGTCCCCCTGTCCTATATGAGGAGACCACCACTATTAAGAGTCCCCCTGTCCTATATGAGGAGACCACCACTATAAAGAGTCCCCCTGTCCTATATGAGGAGACTGCCACTATAAAGAGTCCCCCTGTCCTATATGAGGAGACCACCACTATAAAGAGTCCCCCTGTCCTATATGAGGAGACCACCACTATAAAGAGTCCCCCTGTCCTATATGATGAGACCACTATAAAGAGTCCCCCTGTACCATATGATGAGATCACTATAAAGAGTCCCCCTGTCCTATATGAAGAGACCACCACTATAAAGAGTCCCCCTGTCCTATATGAGAAGACCACCACTATAAAGAGTCCCCCTGTCCTATGTGAGGAGACTGCCACTATAAAGAGTCCCCCTGTCCTATATGAAGAGACCACCACTATAAAGAGTCCCCCTGTCCTATATGAAGAGACCACTACTATAAAGAGTCCCCCTGTCCTATATGAGGAGACCACCACTATAAAGAGTCCCCCTGTCCTATATGAGGAGACTGCCACTATAAAGAGTCCCCCTGTCCTATATGAAGAGACCACCACTATAAAGAGTCCCCCTGTCCTATATGAGGAGACCACCACTATAAAGAGTCCCCCTGTCCTATATGAGGAGACTGCCACTATAAAGAGTCCCCCTGTCCTATATGAGGAGACCACCACTATAAAGAGTCCCCCTGTCCTATATGAGGAGACCACCACTATAAAGAGTCCCCCTGTCCTATATGATGAGACCACTATAAAGAGTCCCCCTGTCCTATATGATGAGATCACTATAAAGAGTCCCCCTGTCCTATATGAAGAGACCACTATAAAGAGTCCCTCTGTCCTATATGAGGAGACCACCACTATAAAGAGTCCCCCTGTCCTATATGAGGAGACCACCACTATAAAGAGTCCCCCCTGTCCTATATGAGGAGACCGCCACTAAAAAGAGTCCCCCTGTCCTATATGAAGAGACCACTATAAAGAGTCCCCCTGTCCTATATGAGGAGACCGCCACTATAAAGAGTCCCCCTGTCCTATATGAGGAGACCACCACTATAAAGAGTCCCCTTGTCCTATATGTGGAGACCACCACTAGAAAGAGTCCCCCTGTCCTATATGAGGAGACCACCCCTATAAAGAGTCCCCCTGTCCTATATGATGAGACCACTATAAAGAGTCCCTCCGTCCTATATGATGAGACCACCACTATAAAGAGTCCCCCTGTCCTATATGAAGAGACCACCACTATAAAGAGTCCCCCTGTCCTATATGATGAGATCACTATAAAGAGTCCCCCTGTCCTATATGAGGAGACCACCACTATAAAGAGTCCCCCTGTCCTATATGAAGAGACCACCACTATAAAGAGTCCCCCTGTCCTATATGAAGAGACCACCACTATAAAGAGTCCCCCTGTCCTATATGATGAGACCACTACTATAAAGAGTCCCCCTGTCCCATATGAAGAGACCACCACTATAAAGAGTCCCCCTGTCCTATATGATGAGACCACTATAAAGAGTCCCCCTGTCCTATATGAAGAGACCACCACTATAAAGAGTCCCCCTGTCCTACATGAGGATATGTGTCCTGCCGATCCCTCAGCTCCTGCCCTAGGTGTCCTGCCGATCCCTCAGCTCCTGCCCTAGGTGTCCTGCCGATCCCTCAGCTCCTGCCCTAGGTGTTCTGCCGATCCCTCAGCTCCTGCCCTAGGTGTCCTGCCGATCCCTCAGCTCCTGCCCTAGGTGTCCTGCCGATCCCTCAGCTCCTGCCCTAGGTGTCCTGCCGATCCCTCAGCTCCTGCCCTAGGTGTCCGGCCGATCTCAGCTCCTGCCCTAGGTGTCCTGCCGATCCCTCAGCTCCTGCCCTAGGTGTCCTGCCGATCCCTCAGCTCCTGCCCTAGGTGTCCTGCCGATCCCTCAGCTCCTGCGCTAGGTGTCCTGCCGATCCCTCAGCTCCTGCCCTAGGTGTCCTGCCGATCCCTCAGCTCCTGCCCTAGGTGTCCTGCCGATCCCTCAGCTCCTGCCCTAGGTGTCCTGCCGATCCCTCAGCTCCTGCCCTAGGTATCCTGCCGATCCCTCAGCTCCTGCCCTAGGTGTCCTGCCGATCCCTCAGCTCCTGCCCTAGGTGTCCTGCCGATCCCTCAGCTCCTGCGCTAGGTGTCCTGCCGATCCCTCAGCTCCTGCCCTAGGTGTCCTGCCGATCCCTCAGCTCCTGCCCTAGGTGTCCTGCCGATCCCTCAGCTCCTGCCCTAGGTGTCCTGCCGATCCCTCAGCTCCTGCGCTAGGTGTCCTGCCGATCCCTCAGCTCCTGCGCTAGGTGTCCTGCCGATCCCTCAGCTCCTGCCCTAGGTGTCCTGTGCCTTCTAGTCAGCAGGAAGGTTTCCACACATTGTCTTCCACCACCGCAGTGAACTCACCGCCCTCCACCACCACTCACCACTTTCTCTCACAATCCCTCGTCTTCCCCTTTTCTTGCACATTTCTCCGGCTTTTATGAGCTTTTATTTTGCTGATGTTTGTTTTTCATTTTTTTCCTTTCACGCGACGCGTGTGACACGGTGCAGAGATGACACATCCCCCACCGCCGCTTCCTTCCTGCATTACAATCTACGATCACGTGAGGCGAGGGCACTATAGGTCGGTAATAGTGACAGAACCGACAAAACCCAAGTGGACTTCATAGATAGGACATTTCCTTCTGTGCAAAAAGTGCAAAAAGTGCAAAAAGTACAAAAAGTGCGCGCCCCCTCACGTCACCTCAGCTTCTCTCTGGGGCTCAGATTTTGGGTTTGTCTTGACCATTGAAGGATTCTTCCTTTCAACCGGTGGAGATCCGGGGAGATCTATGGTCCCGGTCCATCTTCTTCCTCACACTATTCTCATGGTACAAGAGTAAATTCATGTCCACCACCATTTACGCTGCCGGAATCAGGTTCTTCTGTGGCTTTCACCTAACTCCAGCCTACATCTACACCAAGGCAGGTGCAAGGATTTTTGTCACTCTAGGCAAAAGCTAATTTTGCCGCCCCTTTGTCTCCGCCCATTGGCCTGCCCTTTGACACGCCCCACTTTACTACTGTGGTGACACACTGTAACAAACCTACTCCTCATGCTGCTGGCTGAGCAAGTGGTTTGAATGCTGGTTATCTTAACTTTCTGGTGGCAGGCACAGCAGCGCCACCATCAAGAGGGCATTCTAGGCGGCTGCCTATTTTTCCTATAGGTAGAGCCGGCCCTGGTCTCAACTACTTGTGACCAAGAGTCAGTCCTGGTCTTTGTGGTGAAATTTTCTATATATGTTCTCTTGCCTCTCCTCCCGTTTCGATGCACTAGTACCTAGGTGTCCAAAATACTGCCCTCCAGATGTTGCAATACTCCCAGCATGCTGGGAGTTAGAGTTTTGCAACATCTGAAGGTCAAAGGTTTTACACCACTGCACTAATAGAATATGTTTGGTCTATTGAAGTGAATAGATCTTAGAGACTTATACCACAAACATAGCCTCGAAACGTGATGTAAATAAGGCCCTAGAGCCCATCCATATACAGGAACTCATGTAGGTGTAACCAACCAGAAAAGGTCACGTGATGAACGCAGAAGACGTGACAGTGCTGAGGACAGAAGACGTGACAGTGTGCCGGGATAGTGACAGGACACTGGACTTCCAATGGCGGTGTAAATAAAAACAAAGTCCCGGAAGCGGTCCAACGAACTATAGTGTGAAATGTAAGAATGGGAGACTTGTATGTTAAGCCCAAAAACCTCACCGTCCGAGTACCTAAGGTTGGCTTCACATTCTGGTCATTATATTTTAACCAAAAACCAATGATGGTGAGGCCACATAAGCCAATGATGGTGAGGCCACATAAGCCAATGATGGTGAGGCCACATAAGCCAATGATGGTGAGGCCACATAAGCCAATGATGGTGAGGCCACATAAGCCAATGATGGTGAGGCCACATAAGCCAATGATGGTGAGGCCACATAAGCCAATGATGGTGAGGCCACATAAGCCAATGATGGTGAAGCCACATAACCCAATGATGGTGAGGCCCCATAAGCCAATGATGGTGAGGCCACATAAGCCAATGATGGTGAGGCCACATAAGCCAATGATGGTGAGGCCACATAAGCCAATGATGGTGAGGCCACATAAGCCAATGATGGTGAGGCCACATAAGCCAATGATGGTGAGGCCACATAAGCCAATGATGGTGAGGCCACATAAGCCAATGATGGTGAGGCCACATAAGCCAATGATGGTGAGGCCACATAAGCCAATGATGGTGAGGTCACATAAGCCAATGATGGTGAGGCCACATAAGCCAATGATGGTGAGGCCCCATAAGCCAATGATGGTGAGGCCACATAAGCCAATGATGGTGAGGCCACATAAGCCAATGATGGTGAGGCCCCATAAGCCAATGATGGTGAGGCCACATAAGCCAATGATGGTGAGGCCACATAAGCCAATGATGGTGGTAGCCTAGAGTCTAAGTTGTCGGACCTCCATATAACAGATGGAATACATCAAGCAGACAACTATATATAACAAACCTTTATGTCCATTCTGTTTCACTCTTCAACTAATACAGATGATGAGTTCTTGATGGAAGCCGAGGGTGGGAATCTCCTCATAACCTTCTGCTCATGAGCTCCCCCCACTGGTCAGATTCTGGCCAGAGGAGGAGATCCAGTGCAGTGAGGAGAGGAGCACGGTCATCCTGGAAGATGGGATGAAGTTGGTCACTTCTGTTACTTCACCTTCAAGCACAACTATCAGAACCAAAGAGCACCATGATACCGCACCCTAAACCGTACAGGAACCGCAACGCTAGACCGTGGGCAGACAACATTGTAGGGATCATCTGGTGATCTCCAGACTATACCACCAGAAGTGGGAGAAACCATGAAAGTGAACCCATCAGACCATATCCATGCCACCAGTGTCCATACCACACATTTCTACCCCGTCACCAGTGTCCATACCACACATTTCTACCCCGTCACCAGTGTCCATACCACACATTTCTACCCCGTCACCAGTGTCCATACCACACATTTCTACCCCGTCACCAGTGTCCATACCACATGTTACCAGTCTCTATACCACACATTTCTACCCTGTCAGTGTCCATATCACACGTTTCCCTGTCACCAGTGTCCATATCACACGTTCCCCTTTCACCAGTGTCCATATCACGTTTCCCTGTCCCCAGTGTCCATATCACACGTTTCTACCCCACCAATGTCCATATCACACGTTTTCCTGTCACCAGTGTCCATATAACACGTTTTCTTGTCACCAGTGTCCATATCACACGTTTCCCTGTCACCAGTGTCCATATCACACGTTCCCCTTTCACCAGTGTCCATATCACACGTTCCCCTTTCACCAGTGTCCATATCACACGTTTTCCTGTCACCAGTGTCCATATCACACGTTTCTACCCCACCAGTGTCCATATCACACGTTTCTACCCCACCAGTGTCCATATCACACGTTTACATATCATCAGTGTCCATATCACATGTTTTCCTGTCACCAGTGTCCATATCACACGTTTACATGTCACCAGTGTCCATATCACATGTTTTCCTGTCACCAGTGTCCATATCACACGTTTACATGTCACCAGTGTCCATATCACATGTTTTCCTGTCACCAGTGTCCATATCACATGCTTTCCTGTCACCAGTGTCCATATCACATGTTTCTACCCCACCAGTGTCCATATCACACGCTTTCCTGTCACCAGTGTCCATATCACATGCTTTCCTGTCACCAGTGTCCATATCACATGTTTGTACCCCACCAGTGTCCATCCAGATCAGGACTAGCCTCCCTGACATTGTTCCCCTATACCCCTACAGATCAGGACTAGCCTCCCTGACATTTTTCCCCTCTACCCCTCCAGATCAGGACTAGCCTCCCTGACCCTTATCCCTCTACCCCTCCAGATCAGGACTAGCCTCCCTGACCCTTATCCCTCTACCCCTCCAGATCAGGACTAGCCTCCCTGACACTTACCCTCTACCCCTCCAGATCAGGACTAGCCTTCCTGACACTTTTCCCTCTACCCCGTTTTCTAACTGTAACCCAGCTCGCTGCCTGACTGTCCTGCCCCTCCGTCCCACTATCCCCCCCTCCTCTACCCCAGAGAGCACTTGCTCAGTGAACAGGAGACTCCTCTCCAAGTTGTCAATCCATCTCAGTGTTGTCAGTCTCTTCCAGATGAACAACTGGCACAACAATCAGCACCTCACACTGCTGGTCAAGGATTGTATACATTGTGCAGGATGTACACCGGACTGCATTTTCTAACATGGAGGCCATACTAGATTTGGGGATTGCAAGTATTAACAGTAAAAAGAGAACAATCAAATATTTCAATTAATCTCCATGAATTTAAAGTCCCTTAAATTTTAAGTCCCTCTCACTTTTATACCTACACTCACTTGTATACATCACATTCTTGTATACAGACACACAATCACTAGCTCCGACAATCGCTAGATATACTTGGTTTTATAGTTACCAAACCGCACATCTCTCTCTTCACAGCCTGGAAGTGAATGCAATGGACACTGGTGGGGTAGAAACGTGCGATCTGGACACTGGTGGGGTAGAAACGTGCGATCTGGACACTGGTGGGGTAGAAACGTGTGATCTGGACACTGGTGGGGTAGAAACGTGTGATCTGGACAATGGTGGGGTAGAAACGTGCGATCTCGACACTGGTGGGGTAGAAACGTGTGATGTGGACACTGGTGAGGTAGAAACGTGCGATCTCGACACTGGTGGGGTAGAAACGTGTGATCTGGACACTGGTGGGGTAGAAACGTGTGATCTGGACAATGGTGGGGTAGAAACGTGTGATCTGGACACTGGTGGGGTAGAAACGTGTGATCTGGACACTGGTGGGGTAGAAACGTGTGATCTGGACACTGGTGGGGTAGAAACGTGTGATCTGGACACTGGTGGGGTAGAAACGTGTGATCTGGACAATGGTGGGGTAGAAACGTGCGATCTCGACACTGGTGGGGTAGAAACGTGTGATGTGGACACTGGTGAGGTAGAAACGTGCGATCTCGACACTGGTGGGGTAGAAACGTGTGATCTGGACACTGGTGGGGTAGAAACGTGTGATCTGGACAATGGTGGGGTAGAAACGTGTGATCTGGACACTGGTGGGGTAGAAACGTGTGATCTGGACACTGGTGGGGTAGAAACGTGTGATCTGGACACTGGTGGGGTAGAACGTGTGATATCGACACTGATGGGGTAGAAACGTGTGATATCGACACTGGTGGGGTAGAAACATGTGATATGGACACTGGTGACAGGAAAACGTGTGATCTGGACACTGGTGGGGTAGAAACGTGTGATCTGGACACTGGTGAGGTAGAAACGTGTGATATGGACACTGGTGACAGGGGAACGTGTGATCTGGACACTGGTGACAGGGGAACGTGTGATCTGGACACTGGTGAGGTAGAAACGTGTGATATGGACACTGGTGACAGGGGAACGTGTGATCTGGACACTGGTGACAGGGGAACGTGTGATCTGGACACTGGTGGGGTAGAAACGTGTGCTCTGGACAAAAAAAAGTGTCAAAAAAAGGGAAAAGTGTCAGGGAGGCTAGTCCTGATCTGGAGGAGTAGAGGGAAAAGTGTCAGGGAGGCTAGTCCTGATCTGGAGGGGTAGAAGAATAAGTGTCAGGGAGGCTTGTCCTGATCTGGAGGGGTAGAAGAATAAGTGTCAGGGAGGCTAGTCCTGATCTGGACACCCCAACAAGTTTGCCCTGTTGGCAGATGAGGGGGAGGCCATTTCAGAGCTAGCATTACTGCAGCAAGATACTGCCTCTGACCACCAGGGGGGTGTCTGCTCCAGTAAGGAGGGAGGAGTACAGGGCAGGCCAGACAGGTACTGGTAGTGGGGGAGTCAATTATTAGGGGGACAGACAGGGCGATCTGTCACAAAGACCGGGATCACCGGACAGTGTGTTATCTTCCTGGCGCACGAGTTCGGCACATCGCGGATCGGGTTGACAGGTTGCTGGGCGGGGCTGGAGAGGACCCAGCAGTCATGGTACATATTAGCACCAATGACAAAGTAAGAGGTAGGTGGTGTCCTTAAAAATGATTTCAGGGACTTAGGCCGCAAGCTTAAGGCAAGGACCCCAGGTGATATTTTCTGAAATATTCCCTGTACCACGAGCCGCACCAGAGGCGCAGCGGGAGATCAGGGACCTGTACCACGAGCCACACCAGAGAGGCAGCGGGAGATCAGGGACCTGTACCACAAGCCACACCAGAGAGGCAGCGGGAGATCAGGGACCTGTACCACGAGCCGCACCAGAGAGGCAGCGGGAGATCAGGGACCTGTACCACGAGCCACACCAGAGAGGCAGCGGGAGATCAGGGACCTGTACCACGAGCCGCACCAGAGAGGCAGCGGGAGATCAGGGACCTGTACCACGAGCCGCACCAGAGAGGCAGCGGGAGATCAGGGACCTGTACCACGAGCCGCACCAGAGAGGCAGCGGGAGATCAGGGACCTGTACCACGAGCCGCACCAGAGAGGCAGCGGGAGATCAGGGACCTGTACCACGAGCCGCACCAGAGAGGCAGCGGGAGATCAGGGACCTGTACCACGAGCCGCACCAGAGAGGCAGCGGGAGATCAGGGACCTGTACCACGAGCCGCACCAGAGAGGCAGCGGGAGATCAGGGACCTGTACCACGAGCCGCACCAGAGAGGCAGCGGCAGATCAGGGACCTGTACCATGAGCCGCACCAGAGAGGCAGCGGCAGATCAGGGACCTGTACCACGAGCCGCACCAGAGAGGCAGCAGCAGATCAGGGAGCTAAACAAGGGGCTCAGAAGATGGTGGAGGAAGGAGGGGGTTGGGTTCATGGAGAACTGGGCTGACTTCGCTGTCAGATACCGGCTCTACCGTAGGGACGGGCTGCACCTCAATGGGGAGGGGGCGCTATGCTTGGGGAGAAGATGGCTAGAAGGGTGGAGGAGTGTTTAAACTAGCGACTTGGGGGGAGGGAACCTATAGCAAATAGGGGGAATATAGTGTAGATAGAGAGGGGGGAATTATAAATGTACCTGGGGTGGAGTGGAGGGAGGGGTTAGAATAGTTAATAGGTATAGGAGCGGGGGGGGAGGGGTTAGAATAGTTAATAGGGATAGTAGCGGGGGGGGGGGGGAGGGGTTAGAATAGTTAATAAGGATAGGAGCGGGGGAGGGGTTAGAATAGTTAATAGGGATAGGAGCGGGGGAGGGGTTAGATTAATAGGGATAAAAGCGGGGGGGAGGGGTTAAAATAGTTAATAGGGATAGGAGCGGGGGAGGGGTTAGTATAATAGGGATAGGAGCGGGGGAGGGGTTAGTATAATAGGGAGAGGAGCGGGGGAGGGGTTAGGATAATAGGGATAGGAGTGGGGGAGGGGTTAGGATAAAAGGGATAGGAGCGGGGGAGGGGTTAGTATAATAGGGATAGGAGTGGGGGAGGGGTTAGGATAATAGGGATAGGAGCGGGGGAGGGGTTAGGATAATAGGGATAGGAGCGGGGGAGGGGTTAGGATAAAAGGGATAGGGGTGGGGGAGGGGTTAGGATAATAGGGATAGGAGAGGGGGAGGGGTTAGGATAATAGGGATAGGAGCGGGGGAGGGGTTGGGATAAAAGGAATAGGAGCGGGGGAGGGGTTAGGATAATAGGGATAGGAGCGGGGGAGGGGTTAGGATAATAGGGATAGGAGCGGGGGAGGGGTTAGTATAATAGGGATAGGCTTCATACACACCATTGTATTACATGATGACTAATACCAGACGTCTGACCAATAAACTGAGGCCCTGGAGCCGTTATGTCTGGGGAGGATTATGACATCGCGGTATAACAGAGATTTGGTTGGACGATCGCTGTGACTGGACGGGAACATACAGGGTTATAGTCAGGAAGGAGCGGACAGAACGGAAAGGGGGAGGAGTCCAGTGTGAAGGCCGCACTGCGGGAGGATATACAGGAGGAGAGGATAATGTGGAGGCCGCACTGCGGGAGGATATACGGGAGGAGACGATAATGTGGAGGCCGCACTGCGGGAGGATATACAGGAGGAGGCGATAATGTGGAGGCCGCACTGCGGGAGGATATACAGGAGGAGACAATAATGTGGAGGCCGCACTGCGGGAGGATATACAGGAGGAGAGGATAATGTGGAGGCCGCACTGCGGGAGGATATACAGGAGGAGGCAATAATGTGGAGGCCGCACTGCGGGAGGATATACAGGAGGAGACGATAATGTGGAGGCTGCACTGCGGGAGGATATACAGGAGGAGACGATAATGTGGAGGCCGCACTGCGGGAGGATATACAGGAGGAGACGATAATGTGGAGGCCGCACTGCGGGAGGATATACAGGAGGAGACGATAATGTGGAGGTCGCACTGCGGGAGGATATACAGGAGGAGAGGATAATGTGGAGGCCGCACTGCGGGAGGATATACAGGAGGAGGCGATAATGTGGAGGCCGCACTGCGGGAGGATATACAGGAGGAGACGATAATGTGGAGGCCGCACTGCGGGAGGATATACAGGAGGAGACGATAATGTGGAGGCCGCACTGCGGGAGGATATACAGGAGGAGACGATAATGTGGAGGCCGCACTGCGGGAGGATATACAGGAGGAGAGGATAATGTGGAGGCCGCACTGCGGGAGGATATACAGGAGGAGGCGATAATGTGGAGGCCGCACTGCGGGAGGATATACAGGAGGAGACGATAATGTGGAGGCCGCACTGCGGGAGGATATACAGGAGGAGGCAATAATGTGGAGGCCGCACTGCGGGAGGATATACGGGAGGAGACGATAATGTGGAGGCCGCACTGCGGGAGGATATACAGGAGGAGACGATAATGTGGAGGCCGCACTGCGGGAGGATATACAGGAGGAGAGGATAATGTGGAGGCCGCACTGCGGGAGGATATACAGGAGGAGGCGATAATGTGGAGGCCGCACTGCGGGAGGATATACAGGAGGAGACGATAATGTGGAGGCCGCACTGCGGGAGGATATACAGGAGGAGGCAATAATGTGGAGGCCGCACTGCGGGAGGATATACGGGAGGAGAGGATAATGTGGAGGCCGCACTGTGGGAGGATATACAGGAGGAGAGGATAATGTGGAGGCCGCACTGCGGGAGGATATACAGGAGGAGACGATAATGTGGAGGCCGCACTGCGGGAGGATATACAGGAGGAGGCGATAATGTGGAGGCCGCACTGCGGGAGGATATACAGGAGGAGAGGATAATGTGGAGGCCGCACTGCGGGAGGATATACAGGAGGAGAGGATAATGTGGAGGCCGCACTGCGGGAGGATATACGGGAGGAGACGATAATGTGGAGGCCGCACTGCGGGAGGATATACAGGAGGAGATGATAATGTGGAGGCCGCACTGCGGGAGGATATACAGGAGGAGAGGATAATGTGGAGGCCGCACTGCGGGAGGATATACGGGAGGAGACGATAATGTGGAGGCCGCACTGCGGGAGGATATACAGGAGGAGACGATAATGTGGAGGCCGCACTGCGGGAGGATATACGGGAGGAGACGATAATGTGGAGGCCGCACTGCGGGAGGATATACGAAAGGAGAGGATAATGTGGAGGCCGCACTGCGGGAGGATATACGGGAGGAGAGGATAATGTGGAGGCCGCACTGCGGGAGGATATACAGGAGGAGAGGATAATGTGGAGGCCGCACTGTGGGAGGATATACAGGAGGAGAGGATAATGTGGAGGCCGCACTGCGGGAGGATATACGGGAGGAGAGGATAATGTGGAGGCCGCACTGCGGGAGGATATACAGGAGGAGAGGATAATGTGGAGGCCGCACTGTGGGAGGATATACAGGAGGAGAGGATAATGTGGAGGCCGCACTGCGGGAGGATATACAGGAGGAGACGATAATGTGGAGGCCGCACTGCGGGAGGATATACGGGAGGAGAGGATAATGTGGAGGCCGCACTGCGGGAGGATATACGGGAGGAGAGGATAATGTGGAGGCCGCACTGCGGGAGGATATACAGGAGGAGACGATAATGTGGAGGCCGCACTGCGGGAGGATATACGGGAGGAGAGGATAATGTGGAGGCCGCACTGCGGGAGGATATACAGGAGGAGACGATAATGTGGAGGCCGCACTGCGGGAGGATATACGGGAGGAGACGATAATGTGGAGGCCGCACTGCGGGAGGATATACAGGAGGAGACGATAATGTGGAGGCCGCACTGCGGGAGGATATACAGGAGGAGAGGATAATGTGGAGGCCGCACTGCGGGAGGATATACAGGAGGAGAGGATAATGTGGAGGCCGCACTGTGGGAGGATATACAGGAGGAGACGATAATGTGGAGGCCGCACTGTGGGAGGATATACAGGAGGAGAGGATAATGTGGAGGCCGCACTGCGGGAGGATATACGGGAGGAGACGATAATGTGGAGGCCGCACTGCGGGAGGATATACAGGAGGAGACGATAATGTGGAGGCCGCACTGCGGGAGGATATACAGGAGGAGACGATAATGTGGAGGCCGCACTGCGGGAGGATATACAGGAGGAGACGATAATGTGGAGGCCGCACTGCGGGAGGATATACAGGAGGAGACGATAATGTGGAGGCCGCACTGCGGGAGGATATACAGGAGGAGACGATAATGTGGAGGCCGCACTGCGGGAGGATATACAGGAGGAGACGATAATGTGGAGGCCGCACTGCGGGAGGATATACAGGAGGAGACGATAATGTGGAGGCCGCACTGCGGGAGGATATACAGGAGGAGAGGATAATGTGGAGGCCGCACTGCGGGAGGATATACAGGAGGAGACGATAATGTGGAGGCCGCACTGCGGGAGGATATACAGGAGGAGAGGATAATGTGGAGGCCGCACTGCGGGAGGATATACGGGAGGAGACGATAATGTGGAGGCCGCACTGCGGGAGGATATACAGGAGGAGATGATAATGTGGAGGCCGCACTGCGGGAGGATATACGGGAGGAGAGGATAATGTGGAGGCCGCACTGCGGGAGGATATACAGGAGGAGACGATAATGTGGAGTCCGCACTGCGGGAGGATATACGGGAGGAGACGATAATGTGGAGGCCGCACTGCGGGAGGATATACAGGAGGAGACAATAATGTGGAGGCCGCACTGCGGGAGGATATACAGGAGGAGACAATAATGTGGAGGCCGCACTGCGGGAGGATATACAGGAGGAGACGATAATGTGGAGGCCGCACTGCGGGAGGATATACAGGAGGAGACGATAATGTGGAGGCCGCACTGCGGGAGGATATACGGGAGGAGACGATAATGTGGAGGCCGCACTGCGGGAGGATATACAGGAGGAGATGATAATGTGGAGGCCGCACTGCGGGAGGATATACGGGAGGAGAGGATAATGTGGAGGCCGCACTGCGGGAGGATATACAGGAGGAGACGATAATGTGGAGTCCGCACTGCGGGAGGATATACGGGAGGAGACGATAATGTGGAGGCCGCACTGCGGGAGGATATACAGGAGGAGACAATAATGTGGAGGCCGCACTGCGGGAGGATATACAGGAGGAGACAATAATGTGGAGGCCGCACTGCGGGAGGATATACAGGAGGAGACGATAATGTGGAGGCCGCACTGCGGGAGGATATACAGGAGGAGATGATAATGTGGAGGCCGCACTGCGGGAGGATATACAGGAGGGGAGGATAATGTGGAGGCCGCACTGCGGGAGGAGATGATAATGTGGAGGCCGCACTGCGGGAGGATATACAGGAGGAGAGGATAATGTGGAGGCCGCACTGCGGGAGGATATACGGGAGGAGACGATAATGTGGAGTCATTATGGGGAGAAATATTTGGAGATAATAATAAATCCTGATCGGGTTATAACCTATAAACCTCCAAACATAATGGAAGAGACAGAAGATCAATTACTGAGGAAATAATCATCAGAACGAGGAGATAATAATGGAGACCAGAGGGGGCGCCCTACTAGACTTAATATTATCAGACCTGACCAGAGGGGGCGCCCTACTAGACTTAATATTATCAGACCTGACCAGAGGGGGCGCCCTACTAGACTTAATATTATCAGACCTGACCAGAGGGGGCGCCCTACTAGACTTAATATTATCAGACCTGACCAGAGGGGGCGCCCTACTAGACTTAATATTATCAGACCTGACCAGAGGGGGCGCCCTACTAGACTTAATATTATCAGACCTGACCAGAGGGGGCGCCCTACTAGACTTAATATTACCCAACAGACCTGAGAGAGTAACTAATGTGCAGGTAGAAGGACACCTGGGAATTAGTGACCATAATATAATCCATTATAATTTGTTCTTCAATAAGGGAATCTCTCGAGGGGCCACAAAAACAATGAACTTTAGGAAGGAAAAGTCCGATCACCTCAGAGATAATAACAATATAAAATGGGATAATGTCCTCAAAAACAACAATACTGACACTAAATGGGAGACTTATAAAAATATCCTAAATTCTTACTATAAGATGTAGAAACCTTATGAGAATAAAAGGGTCAGAAATAAAAGAAAACCAATATGGAAGAATAAAAAGGTTAAGGGGGCAATAAATGACAAAAATAAAGCATTTAAATTACTAAAACAGGACGGTAGTGACGAAGCATTAAAAATCTATAGAGAAAAATGTAAAATATGTTAAAAAAAAACAGATAAAAGCCGCAAAAATAGAGACAGAAAGACTCATTGTCAAAGAGAGTAAAACTAACCCCAAAATGTTCTTTAACTATATAAATAACAAAAAAAAGGTAAAAAATGAAAGTGTGGGCCCTTTAAAAAATGATGAGGAAGAAATTACAAACGGGGATCAGGAAAAAGCAAATATATTAAACAAATTCTTCTCCACTGTATTCACCGAGGAATGCCAGGTGAAATACAGCGAGATAAGGTAAACTCCAGAGTATAGGTCACCTGTCTAACCCAGGAAGAAGTACAGGTCACCTGTCTAACCCCGGACGAAGTACAGGTCACCTGTCTTACCCCGGACAAAGTACAGGTCACCTGTCTAACCCAGGAAGAAGTACAGGGCACCTATCTCACCCAGGAAGAAGTACAGGTCACCTGTCTAACCCAGGAAGAAGTACAGGGCACCTATCTCACCCAGGAAGAAGTACAGGTCACCTGTCTAACCCAGGAAGAAGTACAGGGCACCTATCTCACCCAGGAAGAAGTACAGGTCACCTGTCTAACCCAGGAAGAAGTACAGTGCCTCCTACAAAAAAAATCAAAATAGACAAATCACCAGGTCCAGATGGCATTCCCTATTTTTAATATTCAGGGATTCTATAGTAACAGGGACTGTTCCCCAGGACTGGCGCATGGCAATTGTGGTGCTAATATTTAAAAAAGTGGACAAAAAGGTGACCCCGGGAATTATAGACCTGTTAGTTTAACCTCTGTTGTATGTAAATTGTTTGAGGGTTTTCTAAGAGATGCTATTTTGGAGGATCTTGATAAAAATAAATGTATGACCCATCAGCATTGATTTATGAGGGATCGGTCCTGTCACCTGATCAGCTTTTATGAGGAGGTGAGCTCCAGCTGGACCAGGGGGAATCGCTGGATGTCGTATATCTGGATTTTTCCAAAGCATTTGATCCGGTGCCACATAAATGGTTGGTGCATAAAATGAGAAGTTTTGGTCTGGGGGAGAGTGTGTGTAAGTGGGTAAGTAACTGGCTCAGTGATCGGAAACAGAGGGTGGTTATTAACCCCTTAAGGACCAAGGACGTACATTTACGTCCTTGGTCCTGCTCTCCTGATATAACGCGGGGTTACACAGTAACCCCGCATCATATCACGGCGGGCCCGGCGTCATAGTGAAGCCGGGACCCGCCTCTAATAGCGCACAGCGCCGATCGCGGCGCCGCGCACTATTAACCCTTTAGCCGCGCGTTCAGAGCTGAGCCGCGCGGCTGAAAGCGAAAGTTGTCGGCTAGCTCAGTCGGGCTGTTCGGGATAGCCGCGGCGAAATCACGGCATCCCGAACAGCTTACAGGACAGCGGGAGGGCCCCTACCTGCCTCCTCGCTGTCCGATCGCCGAATGACTGCTCAATGCCTGAGATCCAAGCATGAGCAGTCATGCGGCAGAATCATCGATCACTGGTTTCTTATGAGAAACCAGTGATCAATGATGAAGATCAGTGTGTGCAGTGTTATAGGTCCCTATGGGATAATAATGATCAGTATAAGAGATCAGTGTGTGCAGTGCTATAGGTCCCTATGGGATAACAATGATCAGTATAAGAGATCAGTGTGTGCAGTATTATAGTCCCCTATGGGATAACAGTGATCAGTATAAGAGATCAGTGTGTGCAGTGCTATAGGTCCCTATGGGATAACAATGATCAGTATAAGAGATCAGTGTGTGCAGTGTTATAGTCTCCTATGGGATAACAATGATCAGTGTGTGCAGTGTTATAGGTCCCTATGGGATAACAATGATCAGTATGAGATCAGTGTGTGCAGTGTTATAGGTCCCTATGGGATAACAGTGATCAGTATAAGAGATCAGTGTGTGCAGTGTTATGGGTCACTATGGGATAATAATGATCAGTATAAGAGATCAGTGTGTGCAGTGTTATAGGCCCTATGGGATAACAATGATCAGTATAAGAGATCAGTGTGTGCAGTGTTATAGGTCCCTATGGGATAACAGTGATCAGTATAAGAGATCAGTGTGTGCAGTGTTATGGGTCACTATGGGATAATAATGATCAGTATAAGAGATCAGTGTGTGCAGTGTTATAGGTCCCTATGGGATAATAATGATCAGTATAAGAGATCAGTGTGTGCAGTGTTATAGGTCCCTATGGGATAACAGTGATCAGTATAAGAGATCAGTGTGTGCAGTGTTATGGGTCACTATGGGATAATAATGATCAGTATAAGAGATCAGTGTGTGCAGTGCTATAGGTCCCTATGGGAGCTATAACACTGCAAAAAAAAAAGTGGAAAAAAAAAAGTGAATAAAGATCATTTAACTCCTCCCCTATTAAAAGTTTGAATCACCCCCCTTTTCCAATAAAAAACATGTAAATAAAAAAAAACATATATGGTATCACCGCGTGCGGAAATGTCCGAATTATAAAAGTATATCATATCAAAAAAGTTATATGGGTCAGAAGATGACAATTTTAAACGTATACATTTTCCTGCATGTAGTTATGAATTTTTCCAGAAGACAAAATCCAACCTATATAAGTCGGGGATCATTATAATCGTATGGACCTACAGAATAAAGAGAAGGGGTCATTTTACCGAAATATGTACTGCGTAGAAATGGAAGCCCCCAAAAGTTACAAAATGGCGTTTTTTTTTTCAATTTTGTCGCACAATGATTTTTTTTTCCGTTTCACTGTAGATTTTTGGGCAAAATGACTGACGTCATTACAAAGTAGAATTGGTGGCGCAAAAAAATAAGCATCATATGGAATTTTAGGTGCAAAATTGAAAGCATTATGATTTTTTAAAGGCAAGGAGCAAAAAACGAAAATGCAAAAACGGAAAAACCCCCGGTCCTTAAGGGGTTAATGGTACTTATTCTGATTGGGTGACTGTTCCTAGTGGGGACCACAGGGGTCAGTCTTGGGTCCTGTTCTATTTAATATATTCATTAATGACCTCGTAGAGAGGTTGAATAGTAGCAATATTTGCAGATAATACAAAATTATGTAAAGCGGTGAACACTATAGAGGACAGTGCACTGTGTATAGTAGATAACACTATAGAGGACTACGCACTGTGTGTAGTAGATAACACAATAGAGGTTGTGTATAGTAGATAACACAATAGAGGACAGTGCACTGTGTATAGTAGATAACACAATAGAGGACAGTGCACTGTGTATAGTAGATAACACTATAGAGGACAGTGCTTTGTGTATAGTAGATGACACAATAGAGGACAATGCACCGTTACAAAAGGATCTGGATAGTTTGGGGGTTTGGGCTGAGAAGTGGCAGATTAGGTAACACTGATAAATGTAAAGTAATTGTTACGCCTAGCGCTCCGGGTCCCCGCTCCTCCCCGGAGCGCGTACGGCGTCTCTCTCTCCGCAGCGCCCCGGTCGGTCCCGCTGACCGGGAGCGCTGCACTGTCATGGCCGTCGGGGATGCGATTCGCACAGCGGGACGCGCCCGCTCGCGAATCGCATCCCAGGTCACTTACCCGTTCCCGTCCCCTGCTGTCATGTGCTGGCGCGCGCGGCTCCGCTCTCTAGGGCGCGCGCGCGCCAGCTCCCTGAGACTTAAAGGGCCAGTGCACCAATGATTGGTGCCTGGCCCAATTAGCTTAATTGGCTTCCACCTGCTCCCTGGCTATATCTGATCTCCTCCCTTGCACTCCCTTGCCGGATCTTGTTGCCCTTGTGCCTAGTGAAAGCGTTTTGTGTGTCCAAAGCCTGTGTACCTGAACTTCTGCTATCCATCCTGACTACGAATCTTGCCGCCTGCCCCCGACCTTCTGCTACGTCCGACCTTGCTTCTGTCTACTCCCTTGTACCGCGCCTATCTTCAGCAGCCAGAGAGGTTGAGCCGTTGCTAGTGGATACGACCTGGTCACTACCGCCGCAGCAAGACCATCCCGCTTTGCGGCGGGCTCTGGTGAAAACCAGTAGTGACTTAGAACCGGTCCACTAGCACGGTCCACGCCTATCCCTCTCTGGCACAGAGGATCCACCTCCTGCCAGCCGGCATCGTGACAGTAGATCCGGCCATGGATCCCGCTGAGGTCCCTCTGCCTTATATCTCTGATATCACCACGGTGGTCGCCCAGCAATCCCGACAGATCGCCCATCTAACCCACCAGCTGTCGGAAATGTCCACCATTGTGCACCAACTTCAGTCGCAACTTCAGCAGCAATCATCTCCTCCGCCAGCTCCTGCACCCCTTCCGCAGCGAGTGGCCACTCCTAGCCTCCGCCTGTCCTTGCCGGACAAATTTAATGGGGACTCTAAGTTTTGCCGTGGCTTTCTTTCACAATGTTCCCTGCACTTGGAGATGATGTCGGACCAGTTTCCTACTGAAAGGTCTAAGGTGGCTTTCGTAGTCAGCCTTCTGTCTGGAAAAGCCCTGTCATGGGCCACACCGCTCTGGGACCGCAATGACCCCGTCACTGCCTCTGTACACTCCTTCTTCTCGGAAATTCGAAGTGTCTTTGAGGAACCTGCCCGAGCCTCTTCTGCTGAGACTGCCCTGCTGAACCTGGTCCAGGGTAATTCTTCCGTTGGCGAGTACGCCGTACAATTCCGTACTCTTGCTTCAGAATTATCCTGGAATAATGAGGCCCTCTGCGCGACCTTTAAAAAAGGCCTATCCAGCAACATTAAAGATGTTCTGGCCGCACGAGAAACTCCTGCTAACCTGCATGAACTCATTCATCTAGCCACTCGCATTGACATGCATTTTTCTGAGAGGCATCAAGAGCTCCGCCAGGAAAAAGACTTAGATCTCTGGACACCTCTCCCACAGTCTCCATTGCAATCTGCGCCTAGGCCTCCCGCCGAGGAGGCCATGCAAGTGGATCGGTCTCGCCTGACCCTGGAAGAGAGGAATCGCCGTAAGGAAGAGAATCTTTGTCTGTACTGTGCCAGTACCGAACATTTTTTGGTGGATTGCCCTATCCGTCCTCCACGTCTGGGAAACGCACGCTCGCACCCAGCTCTCGTGGGTGTGGCGTCTCTTGATGCTAAGTCGGCTTCTCCACGTCTCACGGTGCCTGTACGGATTTCTACTTCAGCCAGCTCTTCCCTCTCAGCCGTGGCCTGCCTGGACTCTGGTGCCTCTGGGAATTTTATTCGGGAGTCCTTGGTTAATAAATTCCGCATCCCGGTGACCCGTCTTGTCAAGCCACTCCACATTTCCGCGGTCAACGGAGCCAGGTTGGATTGCACCGTGCGTTACCGCACGGAGCCCCTCCTAATGTGCATCGGAAATCATCACGAAAAAATTGAGTTTTTGGTCCTCTACAATTGCACTTCCGAAATTCTCCTTGGACTACCCTGGCTTCAACACCATTCCCCAACCCTGGATTGGTCCACAGGGGAGATCAAGAGCTGGGGTACCTCTTGCTTCAAGGACTGCCTTAAACCGGTTCCCAGTACTCCCTGCCGTGACCCTGTGGTTCCTCCTGTATCCGGTCTCCCTAAGGTCGTTATGGACTCTGCCTGCCTTAAGAAGTGCCTCTCCCCCCCTCCCAGTCCAGTCAGGCAAGCCTCGGTGCCTCCTCATGGCCCTCGTCCTGGTGTCACACTGCCCCGTGCCAGGCCTCGCCCTCTGCCCTCCCTCCCCATTCCCACTCCTGCTGTTCTGCCTGCCGTTGAGGAATCCCTCCATCCTTTCCCGGTGTCCTCATCCCAGGGGAGGCAGTTACCGGACAAAGAGAAGGGGAGACCTAAGGGGGGGGGTACTGTTACGCCTAGCGCTCCGGGTCCCCGCTCCTCCCCGGAGCGCGTACGGCGTCTCTCTCTCCGCAGCGCCCCGGTCGGTCCCGCTGACCGGGAGCGCTGCACTGTCATGGCCGTCGGGGATGCGATTCGCACAGCGGGACGCGCCCGCTCGCGAATCGCATCCCAGGTCACTTACCCGTTCCCGTCCCCTGCTGTCATGTGCTGGCGCGCGCGGCTCCGCTCTCTAGGGCGCGCGCGCGCCAGCTCCCTGAGACTTAAAGGGCCAGTGCACCAATGATTGGTGCCTGGCCCAATTAGCTTAATTGGCTTCCACCTGCTCCCTGGCTATATCTGATCTCCTCCCTTGCACTCCCTTGCCGGATCTTGTTGCCCTTGTGCCTAGTGAAAGCGTTTTGTGTGTCCAAAGCCTGTGTACCAGATCTTCTGCTATCCACCCTCACTACGAACCTTGCCGCCTGCCCCCGACCTTCTGCCACGTCCGACCTTGCTTCTGTCTACTCCCTTGTACCGCGCCTATCTTCAGCAGTCAGAGAGGTTGAGCCGTTGCTAGTGGATACGACCTGGTCACTACCGCCGCAGCAAGACCATCCCGCTTTGCGGCGGGCTCTGGTGAAAACCAGTAGTGACTTAGAACCGGTCCACTAGCACGGTCCACGCCAATCCCTCTCTGGCACAGAGGATCCACCTTCTGCCAGCCGGCATCGTGACAGTAATGCACATGGGGAGGAAAAATCCTGGTCAGGTTAAATATTAAATGGGAGAACACTTGGGGGCAAGGAAATAATTCTACCGCTGTACAAATGACTAGTCAGACCACACATAGAATACTGTGTACAGTACTGGTCAGACCACACATAGAATACTGTGTACAGTACTGGTCAGACCACACATAGAATACTGTGTACAGTACTAGTCAGACCACACATGGAATACTGTGTACAGTACTAGTCAGACCACATATGGAATACTGTGTACAGTACTAGTCAGACCACACATGGAATACTGTGTACAGTACTGGTCAGACCACACATAGAATACTGTGTACAGTACTGGTCAGACCACACATGGAATACTGTGTACAGTACTGGTCAGACCACACATAGAATACTGTGTACAGTACTGGTCAGACCACACATGGAATACTGTGTACAGCACTGGTCAGACCACACATGGAATACTGTGTACAGTACTGGTCAGACCACACATAGAATACTGTGTACAGTACTGGTCAGACCACACATAGAATACTGTGTACAGTACTGGTCAGACCACACATGGGATACTGTGTACAGTACTGGGCAGACCACACATGGAATACTGTGTACAGTACTGGTCAGACCACACATAGAATACTGTGTACAGTACTGGGCAGACCACACATAGAATACTGTGTACAGTACTGGTCAGACCACACATAGAATACTGTGTACAGTACTGGTCAGACCACACATGGGATACTGTGTACAGTACTGGTCAGACCACACATAGAATACTGTGTACAGTACTGGGCAGACCACACATGGAATACTGTGTACAGTACTGGTCAGACCACACATAGAATACTGTGTACAGTACTGGGCAGACCACACATGGAATACTGTGTACAGTACTGGTCAGACCACACATAGAATACTGTGTACTATGTATAAATATATATCAGGGGACAGTACAGAGATCTCTCCATGATCTATTTATACCCAGGACTGTATATATAACAAGGAGGGGACCTAATAATATATATATATATATATATATATATATATATATAATATATCAGGGGACCATACAGAGATCTCTCCATGATCTATTTATACCCAGGACTGTATATATAACAAGGAGGTGACCTAATAATATATATATAATATATCAGGACAGTACAGAGATCTCTCCTTGATCTATTTATACCCAGGACTGTATATATAACAAGGAGGAGACCTAATAATATATATAATATATCAGGACAGTACAGAGATCTCTCCATGATCTATTTATACCCAGGACTGTATATATAACAAGGAGGTGACCTAATAATATATATAATATATCAGGACAGTACAGAGATCTCTCCATGATCTATTTATACCCAGGACTGTATATATAACAAGGAGGTGACCTAATAATATATATATATATATATATATATATATATATATATATATATATATATAATATATCAGGACAGTACAGAGATCTCTCCATGATCTATTTATACCCAGGACTGTATATTAAACAAGGAGGTGACCTAATAATATATATAATATATCAGGACAGTACAGAGATCTCTCCATGATCTATTTATACCCAGGACTGTATATTAAACAAGGAGGTGACCTAATAATATATATAATATATCAGGACAGTACAGAGATCTCTCCATGATCTATTTATACCCAGGATTGTATATATAACAAGGAGGTGACCTAATAATATATATAATATATCAGGACAGTACAGAGATCTCTCCATGATCTATTTATACCCAGGACTGTATATATAACAAGGAGGTGACCTAATAATATTTATAATATATCAGGACAGTACAGAGATCTCTCCATGATCTATTTATACCCAGGATTGTATATATAACAAGGAGGTGACCTAATAATATATATAATATATCAGGACAGTACAGAGATCTCTCCATGATCTATTTATACCCAGGACTGTATATATAACAAGGAGGCGACCTAATAATATATATAATATATCAGGACTGTACAGAGATCTCTCCATGATCTATTTATACCCAGGACTGTATATATAACAAGGAGGTGACTAATAATATATATATAATATATCAGGACAGTACAGAGATCTCTCCATGATCTATTTATACCCAGGACTGTATATATAACAAGGAGGTGACCTAATAATATATATAATATATCAGGACAGTACAGAGATCTCTCCATGATCTATTTATACCCAGGACTGTATATTAAACAAGGAGGTGACCTAATAATATATATAATATATCAGGACTGTACAGAGATATCTCCATGATCTATTTATATCCAGGACTGTATATATAACAAGGAGGTGACCTAATCATATATATATCAGGACAGTACAGAGATCTCTCCATGATCTATTTATACCCAGGACTGTATATATAACAAGGAGGTGACCTCATAATATATATAATATATCAGGACTGTACAGAGATCTCTCCATGATCTATTTATACCCAGGACTGTATATTAAACAAGGAGGTGACCTAATAATATATATAATATATCAGGACAGTACAGAGATCTCTCCATGATCTATTCATACCCAGGACTGTATATATAACAAGGAGGTGACCTAATCATATATATATCAGGACAGTACAGAGATCTCTCCATGATCTATTTATACCCAGGACTGTATATATAACAAGGAGGTGACCTAATAATATATATAATATATCAGGGGACAGTACAGAGATCTCTCCATGATCTATTTATACCCAGGACTGTATATATAACAAGGAGGTGACCTAATAATATATATAATATATCAGGACAGTACAGAGATCTCTCCATGATCTATTTATATTCAGGACTGTATATATAATAAGGAGGTGACCTAATCATATATAATATATCAGGACTGTATATATATATCTCAAGGGGACATCCTCTACGTTTAGAGGAAAGAAGGTTTCTACACCAGCACAGACGGGGGTTCTTTACTGTAAGAGCAGTGAGACTGTGGAATTCTCTGCCGGAGGAGGTGTCATATAAAAAGGGGTCTGGATGCATTTTTGGAGAGTAATAACATCGCTGGTTATGTATATTAGATTTATAGGGACAGATCCAGGGATTTATTCTGATGCCATATTTGGAGTCGGGAAGGAATTTTCTCTCTAGTATGAGGGTTTTTTGCCTCCTCTGGGTCAACTCAGTAGGGACTCATTAGGATTATAGGTTGAACTTGATGGACTCCGGTCTATTTTGAACCTTATGAACTATGGTATATGGTATCACACGTTTTCATTTCACCAATGTCCATATTGTGGTCTTCGCACCAATGAACTCACTTTAAGTAGCCCTGCCATTGACATCATCGTCGTACGGTGCCCACCTGATGGATTTAATTGATACTGGGGGGGGGGGGCGCCTCATTTTCCTCACAGGGACTCCAACATATCGGACATTTTTGTGCATCCTCTAAGTCACAGGTTTTTCATGTCATATGTGTCCCACGAGATCCAGACTCATTTCAGAGCTCGTAGCCGCTCCCTGTACTTTTGCCGCAGTGGGGGGTGACACCAAGACAGTGGGGGTGACACCAACTCATAGAATGGGTGTCATCCTTGGATTCTAAGCACAAGTGCACACCTCCACTCGCAGGTCTGACTGCCGTACCCTGGCACATGGACCACCCACCAAGGTAGGGAGCTTAGTGCTGAAGAGGCCGACTGTTCTTCTTGGCTTTTTACTTACCAGGTGGCGCCACCATTAAATCTGTGGTGGAACAATGTGAACTGCTCTGGTGTGTTGTGGTGTCTCAGGTTATTTACCAAGAGGTAGTTACATTTATAGTCTTACGCCAGGCGGGTCTTTAAAGGCAACAATAAGGCTGATATGACCCTTGGTGAAAATGAGTGTGACCCCCTGCTCTAGGGACCTGTCCTATCTTTGGGGTCCCCCTTTAGAATCATCAGCATTCTGCCCCCATGTGCCCTTGTACCATCCTCCTCTCGCTTCACTTCCCTTTCTTTCACAGTGAAGATTTTGTCACAAGCCCAAAACCTCAACCACAGAATCACATGAAGGGACCGGTCATCGGGCCCCACCAGGAACCAACAGAGTCTCCTGACTGCTCTGAGGGCCAACAAACACCGTCTGGTTGGTGGCAGAGATAACGATTGGGGTCAGAAGAGAAGAATGTTCGCACATTTTTTGGGAAATAAGATCAGAAAATTGTCACCCTGAACCAATGGCAGGAGATCACCGGAGGAAGAGGAGGATCACCAGAGGAAGAGGAGGATCACCGGAGGAAGAGGAGGATCACCGGAGGAAGAGGAGGATCACCGGAGGAAGAGAAGAAATGAATATTCATGGAACGATTGTGCTCAATGTCAGTCTGCAGCATCAGAAGCAGCCGTATGATTCCTGTCACCACCACAAGATTAATACTTCTAACCAAAAAAATTCCTGATTTCTGCTGTGAAAATCGATATTTGTAAAAGACAAAAAACAGGAGGACAGAAGGACGACAACAACAACGGGAGGAGGACAGAAGGACAGAACAACAGGAGGACAGAAGGACGACAACAACAGGAGGACGACAGAAGGACAGAACAACAGGAGGACAGAAGGATGACAACAACAACGGGAGGAGGACAGAAGGATGACAACAACAATGGGAGGAGGACAGAAGGACGACAACAACAACGGGAGGAGGACAGAAGGACGACAACAACAACGGGAGGAGGACAGAAGGACGACAACAACAACGGGAGGACGACAGAAGGACAGAACAACAGGAGGACAGAAGGACGACAACAACAACGGGAGGAGGACAGAAGGACGACAACAACAATGGGAGGAGTACAGAAGGACGACGACAACAATGGGAGGAGGACAGAAGGACGACGACAACAACAGGAGGAGGACAGAAGGACGACGACAACAACAGGAGGACAGAAGGACGACGACAACAATGGGAGGAGGACAGAAGGACGACGACAACAACAGGAGGAGGACAGAAGGACAACGACAACAACAGGAGGAGGACAGAAGGACGATGACAACAGGAGGAGGACAGAAGGACGACGACAACAACAGGAGGAGGACAGAAGGACGACGACAACAACAGGAGGAGGACAGAAGGACAACGACAACAACAGGAGGAGGACAGAAGGACGATGACAACAGGAGGAGGACAGAAGGACGACGACAACAACAGGAGGAGGACAGAAGGACGACGACAACAACAGGAGGAGGACAGAAGGACGACGACAACAACGGGAGGAGGACAGAAGGACGATGACAACAGGAGGAGGACAGAAGGACGACAACAACAGAAGGAGGACAGAAGGACAGAACAACAGGAGGACAGAAGGACAGAACAACAGGAGGACAGAAGGACGACAACAACAGAAGGAGGACAGAAGGACAGAACAACAGGAGGACAAAAGGACGACAACAACAGGAAGAGGACAGAACAACAGGAGGAGGACAGAAGAACAGGGGAATGGGAGAACAGAAGAAGAATAGGGAAATGGGAGAACAGAAGGACAGGTGGACAGGAGAACAGGAAGACAAGAGAACGGGGCTCTAGTTTGGTTCGGATACACTGGGCTGATACTGAAGGCCACAACTCCATGCAGCGAGACCTCTACAATAGCCATCACCATCCACCCCATCACAGGAGGCATCGGGCATTCAGGCCGGACTTCTTTACTATCTACACTCCACCGATTGACATAAAGGGAGCCATTTACCATGTGCTGCGTTTTGGTAAACCACACATAAGTGAAGCTCCGCCCCATTTTTGGTTGCATCTTAGTAAATCCAGTGGATCCGTATCTGCCCTTGTGCCCGATGCAGAAATATTAACTAATTATTATGAGCTGACGTAGATTGCAACTAATTTTACAGTCGGCCCCTTCCATGAGAACCCCATCTCCTCCAGCCTCCTCAACTCTCCTCCCCCTCTCCCCCCCCCCCCCCCCCCTCAGGCCGAGAGGAAAAAATCCTGCATAAATATGTGTCCCCGGGCTGGTTAGTGATTGACCACCGGAGTGTCCAAGGCTGGAATACAGTGCACACATCAGACTTGGGATGGCGCTATACTTTACCTAGACATAATGACCCTGCATTCAAGGTATTGGTCGAGGTCCCCATCACACACTATATAGTGTCACAAAATGTCTTTCTACTACAAGGCGATTCCAGGACGCGTGTCGTCACATGCAGCTATACTGTCCTCTGACCACATGAGGAAACATGTCGGGCGCATCCACTTCTGAAAACACACTTAGTGCCCCCAGAACAGTGTCACACGACATCTTTCTATTGTTTTCTACTACAATGTGATTGTGTTTTGTTTGTGATCACATGTAGCTGTACACTTGACACTGTAGACATGATCACATGAAGAAACAGGTCGGGCACTTCCACTTGTGACAACAGAGCCCAACATTTCTTCAAGTGATCCCCCATATAACAATCCTACTTCAGCCCCCGTATAGTGTCACATGACGCTCTTCTATTCTTACTACTACATTGTGATTCTGTTTATATTTCCACACTCAGGATATAGGAAGTCTGTGGTCACGAGAAGAAGAAACACGTCGGGCACTTCCTTTCCTGGCAATGGTTTTCATTGATTCCATTTTAGGTTTTATCTAACTTATTAATTATTTCTGAGGTAATTAAAGAAAACACAGACATTCTGCTATTTTTTTTTATTTTTTTTTTATGTTTGCGCCATTCACCATGCAGCACAGACGATTTGCATTCCATACACATGCATGCTCACCCATTCCATACACATGCATGCTCACCCATTCCATACACATGCATGCTCACCCATTCCATACACATGCATGCTCACCCATTTCATACACATGCATGCTCACCCATTCTATACACATGCATGCTCACCCATTCCATACACATGCATGCTCACCCATTCCATACACATGCATGCTCACCCATTCCATACACATGCATGCTCACTCATTTTAAACTTTATTATTTATTTTTCCATGGATACAGCTGTATCAATGAATCCGATAATATAAATTTATATATATATATATATATATATATATATATATATATATTATACACCCACACACATATTATATTATAAGGATTTCTCACAGGGGATAGCTCTGGGATCGTCCTTGACACCGCCACAGGACACGTTTCCACTTCAATCAGCAGCAAACAACAGTACTTTATGCAAGTCCAGCTCCTCGACAGCTTTATTAGACAGGTTGCAGAATAAATAAAAAACATAAAACAGGAACAAACAAAACCCTAGAGCGTCTAGTCCCTAACAAAACAATCCAGGGTGCCCTGACTAACAACTGGTGGGCTTTTCCTGGCCAGTTAAACTAATGCCTCCTGCAACCTTCTATTCACTGTTCACACGCACACACACACACACACACACAGCGTTTGCAACCTCTTGCTGTGTGTCTCGTTCGACTACTGTTTGGGGCCACTCACAGCTCGGGCTGTGTGTTCCTCACCATGACCCCTGCCTCTCCCCTTCAGCCAGCCTGCTGTCTTCTGGGAAGAGCCACAACTATTGTGTCTGTCTTCCTTTTAAACACTTCCCCTTTCTGCTACCTCATTAATTAGGCCACAGGTGGAGGTTTCTCCAGGGTTAGCTAGGGAAATACACCCTTTCCTTGCCACAGTGTCACATATCTCTCTCTTTGCCCCCCCCCCCCCCCCCTACCCCCCCTCTGCTCAGACCACCAGGAAGGAGCACTTGTATTCAAAAGGCAGTCCAGCTGCATTTCCTTTTTATTGAACAACTTCGTCCAACAGGTTTTGAGGCACTTGGCTTCCTTCTTCAGCAGATTTTATATGCACCACTTCAATGGCACACCCTTCTTTCATTTGCACTTACATCAGCCACCAAGCACAAGACTTTTGGTCACCTTTTTTACAAATCCCTTGTATAAGGCTCCATTCATGTCACACGTTTCCAACGCCAGGTTCTTCACCTTGGTCTGTGCAGTGCTCTGGACACTAGATGCGGACAAGGCAGATGCTCCAGGCCCTTGTCTTCTTCTGTCACCAGTACGGCCATTGCCCGAACTTTGCTGGTGGCCAACCGAGCCTGTATCACCCATTTGCAGGACTTCTGCTATTATCTCTGGTTTAGCTTCTGCCTCAGAACTTCTCTGCCTCAGCATTTTCACCATCCAATGTCCATATCTCTGCAGCTTCAGAGGACCTTTCATATGGTTTCGCCTCAGTCTCAGCTTCAGAGGACCTTTCATTGGGTTTCACCTGTGTCTCAGCTTCAGAGGAACTTTCATATGGTTTCACCTGTGTCTCAGCTTCAGACGCCCTTCATAGGGTTTCACCTCAGTCTCCGCTTCAGAGGATCTTTCATAGGGTTTCACCTCAGTGTCAGCTTCAGAGGATTTCTCATATGGCTTTCTCTCATGGTCTTCAGACTCTACCTTTTCTTGAGTCCATTGCTCAGACTCTTTTAGAGAAAGCATCTCAGTCTCCAGTAGCTTTAAATGTTTCGTCTGCCCACTCTTGAGGTTTTCAGAGTTCACCTTCTCACTTTCCAGCAGTTCTGTGAAGGTTTTGACGGTATCCTCCAGAGACAGCAGTTCTCTCATCTGCTCATTGTCTTTATTCAGAGACGCCATCTTGGACACTTTCTGCTCATAGACTTTTAGTGGAGCCTCTTGTTCAGAGAGCTGCATTCTCAGAGAATCCAAGGGAGCTGCGTGAGACTTAATGTGCGTTTCGTTCTGCGCCTCCAGGCTCCGCACCGTATGAGCCATTACCATTTTCTCCTTCTCCAGCTCTTCCATGGCTGCCAACCTAGCCTGGTTATCACTTTGTAGAGCCAGATATGCCTCACACAGGACATTCACTTCTTTGAATGAGACCTGCTTGGTCAGACTCTCTAATTCTCTCTCCTTGCTGGTCACATGATCCTGGGATCCTGTTCTTTCAAGCCAACTCTTCTCCTCCTTTAGGGGTTGTCATCCCCTTTGCAAGGATTTTGGCCCCTTTCTTGCCTCAGGGTAGCTCCCGGACAGTCTCTCTGGACTGTCTCTTTGCTCTCCGGCAGACTTCTCTTACATTTCACCACCGTCTCTCCACTCACTCGCAGAAAGGCCCAGTGGTTCGACCTTCCGGGTCACGATCCATCTCTGGTCCAGATGTCACATCTCCTTCACTCAGGACTCTGTATATGACAGTAAGCGGAACCCCCTGGCTCCACATGTACTCTCTTCAGTACTTCTGTATTATTCGCTGACATATCTGTAGCTTCTTTTCCGGTCACCTCTTCCAGATGACCACACAATTCTAGCCCCACCTTGGGCTCATCTTCAGCTGGCAGATGGGACCCATGTTCCTGTACCTGATCCGTTTCTGGTTTTTCTGTTTCAGTCAGAGGCACACTTATCACTTGAGTCTCTGGATCCTCTTGGAGTTAACTCACGGACTGTTCTTCAGCTCCTCCAGCAGTCTGGCAGAACCCTATCTGACATATCTAGTGACTGCTGATGCTCCTCTGTAGAGTAACTCAACTATTGTGTGGTGCAAGTCAAGTGTTGTGGGCCTATCAGGTGTTCCTGCTCTAGTCACCTGACAGTCTTCCCATAACTGCTGAAAAAATCCATCCCCAGTACTACATCATACTTCAAGGAGGACTCTATTTCAACCTTGTGACCTATAGTACCATAAGGAGTAGAAATACAGACATTAAGAGTTTTATAACCCCAAATATCTGACTGTATAGACACCATGACAGGGTCCGGCTCCACCAGACATATTATACCCCAAATATCTACCTGTATAGACACCATGACAGGGTCCGGCTCCACCAGACATATTATACCCCAAATATCTATCTGTATAGACACCATGACAGGGTCCGGCTTCACCAGACTCATTATACCCCAAATATCTGCCTGTATAGACACCATGACAGGGTCCGGCTCCACCAGACTCATTATACCCCAAATATCTGCCTGTATAGACACCATGACAGGGTCCGGCTCCACCAGACATATTATACCCCAAATATCTATCTGTATAGACACCATGACAGGGTCCGGCTTCACCAGAATCATTATACCCCAAATATCTACCTGTATAGACACCATGACAGGGTCCGGCTCCACCAGACTCATTATACCCCAAATATCTACCTGTATAGACACCATGACAGGGTCCGGCTCCATCAGACTCATTATACCCCAAATATCTGCCTGTATAGACACCATGACAGGGTCCGGCTCCACCAGACATATTATACCCCAAATATCTACCTGTATAGACACCATGACAGGGTCCGGCTCCACCAGACTCATTATAGCCCAAATATCTGTCTGTATAGACACCATGACAGGGTCCGGCTCCACCAGACATATTATACCCAAAATATCTACCTGTATAGACACCATGACAGGGTCCGGCTCAACCAGACTCATTATACCCCAAATATCTACCTGTTTAGACACCATGACAGGGTCCGGCTCCACCAGACATATTATACCCCAAATATCTATCTGTATAGACACCATGACAGGGTCCGGCTTCACCAGACTCATTATACCCCAAATATCTGCCTGTATAGACACCATGACAGGGTCCGGCTCCACCAGACTCATTATACCCCAAATATCTGCCCGTATAGACACCATGACAGGGTCCGGCTCCACCAGACTCATTATAGCCCAAATATCTGTCTGTATAGACACCATGACAGGGTCCGGCTCCACCAGACATATTATACCCCAAATATCTACCTGTATAGACACCATGACAGGGTCCGGCTCCACCAGACTCATTATACCCCAAATATCTACCTGTATAGACACCATGACAGGGTCCGGCTCCACCAGACATATTATACCCCAAATATCTACCTGTACAGACACCATGACAGGGTCCGGCTCCACCAGACTCATTATAGCCCAAATATCTACCTGTATAGACACCATGACAGGGTCCGGCTCCACCAGACATATTATACCCCAAATATCTACCTGTATAGACACCATGACAGGGTCCAGCTCCACCAGACATATTATATCCCAAATATCTGCCTGTATAGACACCATGACAGGGTCCGGCTCCACCAGACTCATTATACCCCAAATATCTACCTGTATAGACACCATGACAGGGTCCGGCTCCATCAGACTCATTATACCCCAAATATCTACCTGTATAGACACCATGACAGGGTCCGGCTCCACCAGACATATTATACCCCAAATATCTACCTGTATAGACACCATGACAGGGTCCGGCTCCACCAGACTCATTATAGCCCAAATATCTGTCTGTATAGACACCATGACAGGGTCCGGCTCCACCAGACATATTATACCCCAAATATCTACCTGTATAGACACCATGACAGGGTCCGGCTCCACCAGACTCATTATACCCCAAATATCTACCTGTATAGACACCATGACAGGGTCCGGCTCCACCAGACATATTATACCCCAAATATCTACCTGTATAGACACCATGACAGGGTCCGGCTCCACCAGACTCATTATAGCCCAAATATCTACCTGTATAGACACCATGACAGGGTCCGGCTCCACCAGACATATTATACCCCAAATATCTACCTGTATAGACACCATGACAGGGTCCTTCTCCACCAGACTCATTATACCCCAAATATCTACCTGTATAGACACCATGACAGGGTCCGGCTTCACCAGACTCATTATAGCCCAAATATCTGCCTGTATAGACACCATGACAGGGTCCAGCTCCACCAGACATATTATATCCCAAATATCTGCCTGTATAGACACCATGACAGGGTCCGTCTCCACCAGACTCATTATACCCCAAATATCTGCCTGTATAGACACCATGACAGGGTCCGGCTCCACCAGACATATTATACCCCAAATATCTACCTGTATAGACACCATGACAGGGTCCGGCTCCACCAGACTCATTATACCCCAAATATCTGTCTGTATAGACACCATGACAGGGTTCGGCTCCACCAGACTCATTATACCCCAAATATCTGCCTGTATAGACACCATGACAGGGTCTGGCTCCACCAGACTCATTATACCCCAAATATCTACCTGTATAGACACCATGACAGGGACCGGCTTCACCAGACATATTATACCCCAAATATCTGCCTGTGTAGACACCATGACATGGTCCGGCTTCACCAGACATAATATAGCCCAAATATCTACCTGTATACACACCATGACAGGGTCCGGCTCCACCAGACTCATTATACCCCAAATATCTACCTGTATAGACACCATGACAGGGTCCGGCTCCACCAGACATATTATATCCCAAATATCTACCTGTATAGACACCATGACAGGGTCCGGCTTCACCAGACATATTATACCCAAATATCTGCCTGTATAGACACCATGACAGGGTCCGGCTCCACCAGACATATTATACCCCAAATATCTGCCTGTATAGACACCATGACAGGGTCCTGCTTCACCAGACATATTATGCCCCAAATATCTACCTGTATAGACACCATGACAGGGTCCGGCTCCACCAGACATATTATCCCCCAAATATCTACCTGTATAGACACCATGACAGGGTCCGGCTCCACCAGACATATTATACCCCAAATATCTGCCTGTATAGACACCATGACAGGGTCCGGCTCCACCAGACATATTATATCCCAAATTTCTGCCTGTATAGACACCATGACAGGGTCCGGCTCCACCAGACATATTATATCCCAAATATCTGCCTGTATAGACACCATGACAGGGTCCGGCTCCACCAGACATATTATACCCCAAATATCTGCCTGTATAGACACTATGACAGGGTCCGGCTCCACCAGACATATTATACCCCAAATATCTACCTGTATAGACACCATGACAGGGTCCGGCTCCACCAGACATATTATACCCCAAATATCTACCTGTATAGACACCATGACAGGGTCCGGCTCCACCAGACATATTATATCCCAAATATTTGCCTGTATAGACACCATGACAGGGTCCGGCTCCACCAGACTCATTATACCCCAAATATCTACCTGTATAGACACCATGACAGGGTCCGGCTCCACCAGACATATTATACCCCAAATATCTACCTGTATAGACACCATGACAGGGTCCGGCTCCACCAGACATATTATATCCCAAATATTTGCCTGTATAGACACCATGACAGGGTCCGGCTCCACCAGACTCATTATACCCCAAATATCTGTAACGCTGAGCGCTCCGGGTCCCGCTCCTCCCCCGGAGCGCTCGCGGCATTCTGCTCCTGCTTGCAGTGACCTGGTCAGACTCGCTGACCGGGAGCGCTGCTCTGTGTTCCCCGGCGGGGATGCGATCCGCACGGCGGGACGTGCCTGCCCTCGGGTCGCATCCCGTTCCATCTACCTGCCCCGTCCTCCTGCTCAGTCCCGGCACGCGCGGTCCCGCTCTCTAGGGCGCGCGCGTGCCGGGTCTTTCAGATTTAAAGGGCCAGTGCACCATTAATATCTACCTGTATAGACACCATGACAGGGTCCGGCTTCACCAGACTCATTATACCCCAAATATCTACCTGTATAGACACCATGACAGGGACCGGCTTCACCAGACATATTATACCCCAAATATCTGCCTGTATAGACACCATGACAGGGTCCGGCTTCACCAGACATATTATAGCCCAAATATCCACCTGTATAGACACCATGACAGGGTCCGGCTCCACCAGACTCATTATACCCCAAATATCTACCTGTATAGACACCATGACAGGGTCCGGCTCCACCAGACATATTATATCCCAAATATCTGCCTGTATAGACACCATAACAGGGTCCGGCTTCACCAGACATATTATACCCAAATATCTGCCTGTATAGACACCATGACAGGGTCCGGTTCCACCAGACATATTATACCCCAAATATCTGCCTGTATAGACACCATGACAGGGTCCTGCTTCACCAGACATATTATGCCCCAAATATCTACCTGTATAGACACCATGACAGGGTCCGGCTCCACCAGACATATTATCCCCCAAATATCTACCTGTATAGACACCATGACAGGGTCCGGCTCCACCAGACATATTATACCCCAAATATCTGCCTGTATAGACACCATGACAGGGTCCGGCTCCACCAGACTCATTATACCCCAAATATCTGCCTGTATAGACACCATGACAGGGTCCGGCTCCACCAGACATATTATATCCCAAATATCTACCTGTATAGACACCATAACAGGGTCCGGCTCCACCAGACATATTATACCCCAAATATCTGCCTGTATAGACACTATGACAGGGTCCGGCTCCACCAGACATATTATACCCCAAATATCTGCCTGTATAGACACCATGACAGGGTCCGGCTCCACCAGACTCATTATACCCCAAATATCTGTAACGCTGAGCGCTCCGGGTCCCGCTCCTCCCCCGGAGCGCTCGCGGCATTCTGCTCCTGCTTGCAGTGACCTGGTCAGACTCGCTGACCGGGAGCGCTGCTCTGTGTCCCCCGGCGGGGATGCGATCCGCACGGCGGGACGTGCATGCCCTCGGGTCGCATCCCGTTCCATCTACCTGCCCCGTCCTCCTGCTCGGTCCCGACACGCGCGGTCCCGCTCTCTAAGGCGCGCGCGTGCCAGGTCTCTCAGATTTAAAGGGCCAGTGCACCATTAATATCTACCTGTATAGACACCATGACAGGGTCCTGCTTCACCAGACTCATTATACCCCAAATATCTACCCGTATAGACACCATGACAGAGTCCGGCTCCACCAGACATATTATATCCCAAATATCTACCTGTATAGACACCATGACAGGGTCCGGCTTCACCAGACATATTATAGCCCAAATATCCACCTGTATAGACACCATGACAGGGTCCGGCTCCACCAGACTCATTATACCCCAAATATCTACCTGTATAGACACCATGACAGGGTCCGGCTCCACCAGACATATTATATCCCAAATATCTGCCTGTATAGACACCATGACAGGGTCCGGCTTCACCAGACATATTATACCCAAATATCTGCCTGTATAGACACCATGACAGGGTCCGGTTCCACCAGACATATTATACCCCAAATATCTGCCTGTATAGACACCATGACAGGGTCCTGCTTCACCAGACATATTATGCCCCAAATATCTACCTGTATAGACACCATGACAGGGTCCGGCTCCACCAGACATATTATCCCCCAAATATCTACCTGTATAGACACCATGACAGGGTCCGGCTCCACCAGACATATTATACCCCAAATATCTGCCTGTATAGACACCATGACAGGGTCCGGCTCCACCAGACTCATTATACCCCAAATATCTGCCTGTATAGACACCATGACAGGGTCCGGCTCCACCAGACATATTATATCCCAAATATCTACCTGTATAGACACCATAACAGGGTCCGGCTCCACCAGACATATTATACCCCAAATATCTGCCTGTATAGACACTATGACAGGGTCCGGCTCCACCAGACATATTATACCCCAAATATCTGCCTGTATAGACACCATGACAGGGTCCGGCTCCACCAGACTCATTATACCCCAAATATCTGTAACGCTGAGCGCTCCGGGTCCCGCTCCTCCCCCGGAGCGCTCGCGGCATTCTGCTCCTGCTTGCAGTGACCTGGTCAGACTCGCTGACCGGGAGCGCTGCTCTGTGTCCCCCGGCGGGGATGCGATCCGCACGGCGGGACGTGCATGCCCTCGGGTCGCATCCCGTTCCATCTACCTGCCCCGTCCTCCTGCTCGGTCCCGACACGCGCGGTCCCGCTCTCTAAGGCGCGCGCGTGCCAGGTCTCTCAGATTTAAAGGGCCAGTGCACCATTAATATCTACCTGTATAGACACCATGACAGGGTCCTGCTTCACCAGACTCATTATACCCCAAATATCTACCCGTATAGACACCATGACAGAGTCCGGCTCCACCAGACATATTATATCCCAAATATCTACCTGTATAGACACCATGACAGGGTTCGGCTCCACCAGACATATTATATCCCAAATATCTACCTGTATAGACACCATGACAGGGTCCGGCTCAACCAGACATATTATATCCCAAATATCTACCTGTATAGACACAATGACAGGGTCCGGCTCCACCAGACATATTATATCCCAAATTTCTACCTGTATAGACACCATGACAGGGTCTGGCTCCACCAGACATATTATACCCCAAATATCTACCTGTATAGACACCATGACAGGGTCCGGCTCCACCAGACTCATTATACCCCAAACATCTGCCTGCATAGACACCATGACAGGGTCCGGCTCCACCAGACATATTATACCCCAAATATCTGCCTGTATAGACACCATGACAGGGTCCGGCTCCACCAGACTCATTATACCCCAAACATCTGCCTGCATAGACACCATGACAGGGTCCGGCTCCACCAGACATATTATACCCCAAATATCTGCCTGTATAGACACCATGACGGGGTCCGGCTTCACCAGACATATTATACCCCAAATATCTGCCTGTATAGACACCATGACAGGGTCCGGCTTCACCAGACTCTTTATACCCCAAATATCTGTCTGTATAGACACCATGACAGGGTCCGGCTTCACCAGACTCATTATACCCCAAATATCTACCTGTATAGACACCATGACAGGGTCCGGCTTCACCAGACATATTATATCCCAAATATCTGCCTGTATAGACACCATGACGGGGTCCGGCTCCACCAGACATATTATACACCAAATTTCTGCCTGTATAGACACCATGACAGGGTCCTGCTCCACCAGACATATTATACCCCAAATATCTGCCTGTATAGACACCATGACAGGGTCCGGCTTCACCAGACATATTATAGCCCAAATATCTACCTGTATAGACACCATGACAGGGTCCGGCTCCACCAGACTCATTATACCCCAAATATCTACCTGTATAGATACCATGACAGGGTCCAGCTTCACCAGACATATTATATCCCAAATATCTACCTGTATAGACACCATGACAGGGTCCGGCTTCACCAGACATATTATACCCAAATATCTGCCTGTATAGACACCATGACAGGGTCCGGCTCCACCAGACATATTATACCCCAAATATCTGCCTGTATAGACACCATGACAGGGTCCGACTCCACCAGACTCATTATATCCCAAATATCTGCCTGTATAGACACCATGACAGGGTCCGGCTCCACCAGACATATTATACCCCAAATATCTGCCTGTATAGACACCATGACAGGGTCCGGCTCCACCAGACATATTATACCCCAAATATCTGCCTGTATAGACACTATGACAGGGTCCGGCTCCACCAGACATATTATACCCCAAATATCTGCCTGTATAGACACCATGACAGGGTCCGGCTCCACCAGACTCATTATACCACAAATGTCTACCTGTATAGACACCATGACAGGGTCCGGCTCCACCAGACATATTATACCCCAAATATCTACCTGTATAGACACCATGACAGGGTCCGGCTCCACCAGACATATTATATCCCAAATATCTGCCTGTATAGACACCATGACAGGGTCCGGCTTCACCAGACTCATTATACCCCAAATATCTGCCTGTATAGACACCATGACAGGGTCCGGCTCCACCAGACATATTATACCCCAAATATCTGCCTGTATAGACACCATGACAGGGTCCGGCTTCACCAGACATATTATATCCCAAATATCTGCCTGTATAGACACCATGACGGGGTCCGGCTTCACCAGACTCATTATACCCCAAATATCTGCCTGTATAGACACCATGACAGGGTCCGGCTCCACCAGACATATTATATCCCAAATATCTGCCTGTATAGACACCATGACAGGGTCCGGCTCCACCAGACTCATTATAGCCCAAATATCTACCTGTATAGTCACCGTGACAGGGTCCGGCTTCACCAGACTCATTATACCCCAAATATCTGCCTGTATAGACACCATGACGGGGTCCTGCTCCACCAGACATATTATACCCCAAATATCTGCCTGTATAGACACCATGACAGGGTCCTGCTTCACCAGACTCATTATACCTCAAATATCTGCCTGTATAGACACCATGACAGGGTCCAGCTCCACCAGACATATTATATCCCAAATATCTGCCTGTATAGACACCATGACAGGGTCCGACTCCACCAGACTCATTATAGCCCAAATATCTACCTGTATAGACACCATGACAGGGTCCGGCTTCAACAGACTCATTATACCCCAAATATCTACCTGTATAGACACCATGACAGGGTCTGGCTCCACCAGACTCATTATAGCCCAAATATCTACCTGTATAGACACCATGACAGGGTCCGGCTTCAACAGACTCATTATACCCCAAATATCTACCTGTATAGAAACCATGACAGGGTCTGGCTCCACCAGACTCATTATACCCCAAATATCTGCCTGTATAGACACCATGACAGGGTCTGGCTCCACCAGACTCATTATACCCCAAATATCTACCTGTATAGACACCATGACAGGGTCCGGCTCCACCAGACATATTATACCCCAAATATCTGCCTGTATAGACACCATGACAGGGTCCGGCTCCACCAGACATATTATACCCCAAATATCTGCCTGTATAGACACCATGACAGGGTCTGGCTCCACCAGACTCATTATACCCCAAATATCTACCTGTATAGACACCATGACAGGGTCCGGCTCCACCAGACTCATTATACCCCAAATATCTACCTGTATAGACACCATGACAGGGTCCGGCTCCACCAGACCTATTATACCCCAAATATCTGCCTGTATAGACACCATGACAGGGTCCGGCTCCACCAGACTCATTATACCCCAAATATCTGCCTGTATAGACACCATGACAGGGTCCGGCTCCACCAGACTCATTATACCACAAATATCTGCCTGTATAGACACCATGACAGGTTCCGGCTCCACCAGACATATTATATCCCAAATATCTACCTGTATAGACACCATGACAGGGTCCGGCTCCACCAGACATATTATATCCCAAATATCTACCTGTATAGACACCATGACAGGGTCCGGCTCCACCAGACTCATTATACCCCAAATATCTGCCTGTATAGACACCATGACAGGGTCCGGCTCCACCAGACTCATTATACCCCAAATATCTACCTGTATAGACACCATGACAGGGTCCGACTCCACCAGACATATTATACCCCAAATATCTAGCTGTATAGACACCATGACAGGGTCCGGCTCCACCAGACTCATTATATACCAAATATCTGCCTGTATAGACACCATGACAGGGTCCTGCTTCACCAGACATATTATACCCCAAATATCTACCTGTATAGACACCATGACAGGGTCCGGCTCCACCAAACATATTATACCCCAAATATCTGCCTGTATAGACACCATGACAGGGTCCGGCTTCACCAGACTCATTATACCCCAAATATCTGCCTGTATAGACAACATGACAGGGTCCGGCTTCACCAGACTCATTATACCCCAAATATCTACCTGTATAGACACCATGACAGGGTCCGGCTCCACCAGACATATTATATCCCAAATATCTGCCTGTATAGACACCATGACAGGGTCCGGCTCCACCAGACTCATTATAGCCCAAATATCTACCTGTATAGACACCATGACAGGGTCCGGCTTCACCAGACTCATTATACCCCAAATATCTACCTGTATAGACACCATGACAGGGTCCGGCTCCACCAGACATATTATACCCCAAATATCTGCCTGTATAGACACCATGACAGGGTCTGGCTCCACCAGACTCATTTTACCCCAAATATCTACCTGTATAGACACCATGACAGGGTCCGGCTTCACCAGACATATTACACCCCAAATATCTACCTGTATAGACACCATGACAGGGTCCGGCTCCACCAGACATATTACACCCCAAATATCTACCTGTATAGACACCATGACAGGGTCCGGCTCCACCAGACATATTATACCCCAAATATCTGCCTGTATAGACACCATGACGGGGTCCGGCTCCACCAGACATATTATACCCCAAATATCTACCTGTATAGACACCATGACAGGGTCCGACTCCACCAGACATATTATACCCCAAATATCTAGCTGCATAGACACCATGACTGGGTCCGACTCCACCAGACTCATTATATCCCAAATATCTGCCTGTATAGACCCCATGACAGGGTCCGGCTCGACCAGACTCATTACACCCCAAATATCTGCCTGTATAGACACCATGACAGGGTCCGGCTCCACCAGACTCATTATAGCCCAAATATCTGTCTGTATAGACACCATGACAGGGTCCGGCTCCACCAGACATATTATACCCCAAATATCTACCTGTATAGACACCATGACAGGGTCCGGCTCCACCAGACTCATTATACCCCAAATATCTGCCTGTATAGACACCATGACAGGGTCCGGCTCCACCAGACATATTATTCCCCAAATATCTAGCTGTATAGACACCATGACAGGGTCCGGCTTCACCAGACATATTATAGCCCAAATATCTACCTGTATAGACACCATGACAGGGTCCGGCTCCACCAGACATATTATACCCCAAATATCTGCCTGTATAGACACCATGACAGGGTCCGGCTCCACCAGACTCATTATACCCCAAATATCTGCCTGTATAGACACCATGACAGGGTCCGGCTCCACCAGACATATTATATCCCAAATATCTACCTGTATAGACACCATGACAGGGTCTGGCTCCACCAGACTCATTATACCCCAAATATCTACCTGTATAGACACCATGACAGGGTCCGGCTTCACCAGACATATTATACCCCAAATATCTACCTGTATAGACACCATGACAGGGTCTGGCTCCACCAGACTCATTATACCCCAAATATCTGCCTGTATAGACACCATGACAGGGTCTGGCTCCACCAGACATATTATATCCCAAATATCTACCTGTATAGACACCATGACAGGGTCTGGCTCCACCAGACTCATTATACCCCAAATATCTACCTGTATAGACACCATGACAGGGTCCGGCTCCACCAGACATATTATATCCCAAATATCTGTCTGTATAGACACCATGACAGGGTCCGGCTCCACCAGACATATTATATCCCAAATATCTACCTGTATAGACACCATGACAGGGTCCGGCTCCACCAGACTCATTATACCCCAAATATCTACCTGTATAGACACCATGACAGGGTCCGGCTTCACCAGACTCATTATACCCCAAGGCTCTAGTAAAGCCATCATCTTTTTACCCCCTACTATCAGCTCGCACAGGTTTTCTCTTGTCCCGTCAGAGTTGGCAGCAGAACACATAGACATGGGGTTTATCACACAAAACATTATCACACTGCACAGGTTCACAATTTACAGCACAGTCCACACAGTCCAGTAGTGACACCAGTCCTCATTACCTCAGGCTTCTCTAGCGCAGTCTCCTCATCCCACAACTACCAAAAATATTGGAAGTCTCTGCCCAGTATAATCTCCAGCTCGGCACAAACCTCCACAACATGGCACACCCGCACACACCCCTGCACAACATGGCACACACCCCCACCACCACAACATGTAGCGCACACACACACACACCCCTCCACAACATGGCACACCCGCACACAAACCTCCACAACATGGCACCCCCCCCCCACCACCACAACATGTGGCACACACACAGCCCTCCACAACATGGCACACCCGCACACATCCCTCCACAACATGGCACCCCCCCCCACCACCACAACATGTGGCACACACACACCCCTCCACAACATGGCACACCCGCGCACATCCCTCCACAACATGGCACCCCCCCCACCACCACAACATGTGGCACACACACACCCCTCCACAACATGGCTCACACACCCCTCCATAACATGACACATACCCCTCCATAACATGGCACACCCGCACACACCCCTGCACAACATGGCACACCCCCCCACCACCACAACATGCGGCACACACACACACCCCTCCACAACATGGCACACCCGCGCACACCCCTCCACAACATGGCACCCCCCCCCCCACAACATGTGGCACACACACACACACACCCCTCCACAACATGGCACACCCGCGCACACCCCTCCACAACATGGCACCCCCCCCCCCACAACATGTGGCACACACACACACACACCCCTCCACAACATGGCACACCCGCGCACATCCCTCCACAACATGGCCCCCCCCACCACCACCACCACCACCACAACATGTTGCACACACACACCCCTCCACAACATGGCTCACACACCCCTCCATAACATGACACATACCCCTCCATAACATGGCACACCCGCACACACCCCTGCACAACATGGCACACACCCCCACCACCACAACATGCAGCACACACACACACACACACCCCTCCACAACATGGCACACCCGCACACACCCCTCCACAACATGGCACCCCCCCCCCCCACAACATGTGGCACACACACACCCCTACACAACATGGCTCACACACCCCTCCATTACATGACACCCCCTCCATAACAAGGCACACCCGCGCACACCCCTCCACAACATGACACACACACACCCCTCCATAACATGGTGCACACACCCCTCCATAACATGACACACACACACCCCTCCATAACATGACACACACACACACCCCTCCATAACATGACAAACACACACACACCTCTCCATAACATGACACACACACACACCCCTCCATAACATGACACACACACCCCTCCATAACATGACACACACACACACCCCTCCATAACATGACACACACACACACCCCTCCATAACATGACACACACACACACCCCTCCATAACATGACACACACACACACACCCCTCCATAACATGACACACACACCCCTCCATAACATGACACACACACACACACCCCTCCATAACATGACACACACACCCCTCCATAACATGACACACACACCCCTCCATAACATGACACACACACACACATCCCTCCATAACATGACACACACACCCCTCCATAACATGACACACACACACACACCCCTCCATAACATGACACACACACGCACACCCCTCCATAACATGACACACACACACACCCCTCCACAACATGGCTCACACCCCCCTCCATAACATGACACCCCCTCCATAACAAGGCACACCCGCGCACACCCCTCCACAACATGACACACACACCCCCCTCCATAACATGACACACACACCCCCCTCCATAACATGACACACACACACCCCTCCATAACATGGTGCACACACCCCTCCATAACATGACACACACACACCCCTCCATAACATGACACACACACACACCCCTCCATAACATGACACACACACACACACCCCTCCATAACATGACACACACACACCCCTCCATAACATGACACACACACACACACACACCCCTCCATAACATGACACACACACACACCCCTCCATAACATGACACACACACACACCCCTCCATAACATGACACACACACACACACCCCTCCATAACATGAGACACACACACACCCCTCCATAACATGACACACACACGCACACCCCTCCATAACATGACACACACACACACCCCTCCATAACACGACACACACACACCCCTCCATAACACGACACACACCCACACCCCTCCATAACACGACACACACCCACACCCCTCCATAACACGACACACCCCCACACCCCTCCATAACACGACACACACACACACCCCTCCATAACACGACACACACACACACCCCTCCATAACACGACACACACCCACACCCCTCCATAACACGACACACACACACCCCTCCATAACACGACACACACACACACCCCTCCATAACATGACACACACACACCCCTCCATAACATGACACACACACACCCCTCCATAACATGACACACACACACACCCCTCCATAACACGACACACACACACATCCCTCCATAACACGACACACACACACACCCCTCCATAACACGACACACACCCACACCCCTCCATAACACGACACACACACACCCCTCCATAACACGACACACACACACACCCCTCCATAACATGACACACACACACACCCCTCCATAACACGACACACACACCCCTCCATAACACGACACACACACCCCTCCATAACACGACACACACACACCCCTCCATAACACGACATACACACACACCCCTCCATAACACGACACACACACACATCCCTCCATAACACGACACACACACACCCCTCCATAACACGACATACACACACACCCCTCCATAACACGACACACACACACATCCCTCCATAACACGACACCCCCCCCTCCATAACATGACACACACACACACCCCTCCATAACATGACACACACACACCCCTCCATAACACGACACACACACACACCCCTCCATAACATGACACACACACACACCCCTCCATAACATGACACACACACACACACCCCTCCATAACATGACACACACACACACACCCCTCCACAACATGGCTCACACCCCCCTCCATAACATGACACCCCCTCCATAACAAGGCACACCCGCGCACACCCCTCCACAACATGACACACACACCCCCCTCCATAACATGACACACACACCCCCCTCCATAACATGACACACACACACCCCTCCATAACATGGTGCACACACCCCTCCATAACATGACACACACACACCCCTCCATAACATGACACACACACACACCCCTCCATAACATGACACACACACACACCCCTCCATAACATGACACACACACACCCCTCCATAACATGACACACACACACACACACACCCCTCCATAACATGACACACACACACACCCCTCCATAACATGACACACACACACACCCCTCCATAACATGACACACACACACACACCCCTCCATAACATGACACACACACACACCCCTCCATAACATGACACACACACGCACACCCCTCCATAACATGACACACACACACACCCCTCCATAACACGACACACACACACCCCTCCATAACACGACACACACCCACACCCCTCCATAACACGACACACACCCACACCCCTCCATAACACGACACACCCCACACCCCTCCATAACACGACACACACACACACCCCTCCATAACACGACACACACACACACCCCTCCATAACACGACACACACCCACACCCCTCCATAACACGACACACACACATCCCTCCATAACACGACACACACACACACCCCTCCATAACATGACACACACACACCCCTCCATAACATGACACACACACACCCCTCCATAACATGACACACACACCCCTCCATAACACGACACACCCCCACACCCCTCCATAACACGACACACACACACACCCCTCCATAACACGACACACACACACACCCCTCCATAACACGACACACACACACATCCCTCCATAACACGACACACACCCCTCCATAACACGACACACACCCACACCCCTCCATAACACGACACACACCCACACCCCTCCATAACACGACACACACACACACCCCTCCATAACATGACACACACACACACACCTCCATAACACGACACACACACCCCTCCATAACACGACACACACACCCCTCCATAACACGACACACACACACCCCTCCATAACACGACATACACACACACCCCTCCATAACACGACACACACACACATCCCTCCATAACACGACACACACACACCCCTCCATAACACGACACACACACACACCCCTCCATAACACGACACACACACACCCCTCCATAACACGACACACACACACCCCTCCATAACACGACACACACACACCCCTCCATAACACGACACACACACACACCCCTCCATAACACGACACACCCCCCTCCATAACATGACACACACACACACCCCTCCATAACATGACACACACACACCCCTCCATAACATGACACACACCCACACCCCTCCATAACATGGCGCACACACCCCTCCATAACATGGCGCACACACCCCTCCATAACATGGCGCACACACCTCTCCATAACATGGCGCACACACCCCTCCATAACATGACACACACACACACCCCTCCATAACATGACACACACACACACACCCCTCCATAACATGGCACACACCCCTCCATAACATGGCGCACACACCCCTCCATAACATGGCGCACACACCCCTCCATAACATGGCGCACACACCCCTCCATAACATGGCTCACACACCCCTCCATAACATGGCGCACACACCCCTCCATAACATGGCGCACACACCCCTCCATAACATGGCTCACACACCCCTCCATAACATGGCGCACACACCCCTCCATAACATGGCGCACACACCCCTCCATAACATGGCGCACACACCCCTCCATAACATGGCTCACACACCCTTCCATAACATGGCGCGCACACCCCTCCATAACATGACACACACACACACACCCCTCCATAACATGGCACACACCCCTCCATAACATGGCGCACACACCCCTCCATAACATGGCGCACACACCCCTCCATAACATGACACACACACACACCCCTCCATAACATGACACACACACACACCCCTCCATAACATGACACACACACACACACACACCTCCATAACATGACACACACACACACCCCTCCATAACATGGCGCACACACCCCTCCATAACATGGCACACACACCCCTCCATAACATGGCGCACACACACACAACCCTCAATAA
>NW_026610652.1:75000-172500 GCF_029499605.1 Hyla sarda
AATTCACTATGAAGCGGTGACACAGAGGACGTCCCATAAATAGTCCCTGAAGCAACACGTTACGTGATTAAAGGGCAGAACAAAGGGACAACAAAAGATAATATATTAAGACTCCGCCAGTCCCATGTAACAACATAATAACCTCATCAGTGCCATGTAACAACATAATAACCTCATCAGTCCCATGTAATGGTATAATAACCCCATCAGTCCCATGTAATGATATAATAACCACGATCAGTCCCATGTAACAACATAATAACCTCATCAGTCCCATGTAATGGTATAATAACCCCATCAGTCCCATGTAATGATATAATAACCGCGATCAGTCCCATGTAACAACATAATAACCTCATCAGTGCCATGTAACAACATAAGAACCTCCATCAGTCCCATGTAATGATATAATAACCCCATCAGTCCCATGTAATGATATAATAACCCCCATCAGTCCCAAGTAACAACATAAGAACCTCCATCAGTCCCATGTAACAACATAAGAACCTCCATCAGTCCCATGTAATGATATAATGACCCCCATCAGTCCCATGTAACAACATAAGAACCTCCATCAGTCCCATGTAATGATATAACAACCTCCATCAGTCCCATGTAATGATATAATAACCCCCATCAGTCCCATGTAACAACATAAGAACCTCCATCAGTCCCATGTAATGATATAACAACCCCCATCAGTCCCATGTAACAACATAAGAACCTCCATCAGTCCCATGTAATGATATAATAACCCCCATCAGTCCCATGTAACCACATAAGAACCTCCATCAGTCCTATGTAATGATATAATAACCCCATCAGTCCTATGTAATGATATAATAACGCCCATCAGTCCCATATAATGATATAATAACCCCATCAGTCCTATGTAATGATATAATAACGCCCATCAGTCCCATGTAACAACATAAGAACCTCCATCAGTCCCATGTAATGATATAATAACCCCCATCAGTCCCATGTACCAACATAAGAACCTCCATCAGTCCCATGTAATGATATAATAACCCCCATCAGTCCAATGTAATGATATAACAACCCCCATCAGTCCCATGTAACAACATAAGAACCTCCATCAGTCCCATGTAATGATATAATAACCCCCATCAGTCCCATGTAATGATATAATAACCCCATCAGTCCCATGTAACAACATAAGAACCTCCATCAGTCCCATGTAATGATATAATAACCCCCATCAGTCCCATGTAACAACATAAGAACCTCCATCAGTCCCATGTAATGATATAATAACCCCCATCAGTCCCATGTAACAACATAAGAACCTCCATCAGTCCCATGTAATGATATAATAACCCCCATCAGTCCCATGTAACCACATAAGAACCTCCATCAGTCCCATGTAATGATATAATAACCCCCATCAGTCCCATGTAACCACATAAGAACCTCCATCAGTCCCATGTAATGATATAATAACCCCCATCAGTCCCATGTAACAACATAAGAACCTCCATCAGTCCCATGTAATGATATAATAACCCCATCAGTCCCATGTAATGGTATAATAACCCCATCAGTCCCATGTAATGATATACTAACCGCATCAGTCCCATGTAATGATATAATAACCCCATCAGTCCCATGTAACAACATAAGAACCTCCATCAGTCCCATGTAATGGTATAATAACCCCCATCAGTCCCATGTAATAATATGATAACCCCATCAGTCCCATGTAATAATATAATAACCCCATCAGTCCCATGTAATGATATAATAACCCCATCAGTCCAATGTAATGATATAATAACCCCATCAGTCCCAAGTAATGATATAATAACCCCATCAGTCCCATGTAATGGTATAATAACCCCATCAGTCCCATGTAATGAGATAATAACCCCATCAGTCCCATGTAATAATATAATAACCCCCATCAGTCCTATGTAACAATATAATAACCCCATCAGTCCCATGTAATGATATAATAACCCCCATCAGTCCCATGTAATGGTATAATAACCCTATCAGTCCCATGTAATGGTATAATAACCCCATCAGTCCCATGTAATAATATAATAACCCCATCAGTCCCATGTAATGATATAATAACCCCATCAGTCCCATGTAATGATATAATAACCCCAACAGTCCCATGTAATGGTATAATAACCCCATCAGTCCCATGTAATAATATAATAACCCCATCAGTCCCTTGTAATGGTATAATAACCCCATCAGTCCCATGTAATAATATAATAACCCCATCAGTCCCATGTAATGATATAATAACCCCATCAGTCCCATGTAATGATATAATAACCCCATCAGTCCCATGTAATAATATAATAACCCCCAACAGTCCCATGTAATGGTATAATAACCCCATCAGTCCCATGTAATGATATAATAACCCCATCAGTCTCATGTAATAATATAATAACCCCATCAGTCCCATGTAATGATATAATAACCCCATCAGTCCCATGTAATGATATAATAACCCCATCAGTCCCATGTAATTATATAATAACCCCATCAGTCCCATGTAATGATATAATAACCCCATCAGTCCCATGTAATGATATAATAACCCCATCAGTCTCATGTAATAATATAATAACTCCATCAGTCCCATGTAATGATATAATAACCAATCAGTCCCATGTAATGATATAATAACCCCAACAGTCCCATGTAATGATATAATAACCCCCATCAGTCCCATGTAATGATATAATAACCAATCAGTCCCATGTAATGATATAATAACCCCATCAGTCCCATGTAACAACATAAGAACCTCCATCAGTCCCATGTAATGATATAATAACCCCCATCAGTCCCATGTAATGATATAATAACCCCCATCAGTCCCATGTAACCACATAAGAACCTCCATCAGTCCTATGTAATGATATAATAACCCCCATCAGTCCCATGTAACAACATAAGAACCTCCATCAGTCCCATGTAATGATATAATAACCCCCATCAGTCCCATGTAACCACATAAGAACCTCCATCAGTCCCATGTAATGATATAATAACCCCCATCAGTCCCATGTAACCACATAAGAACCTCCATCAGTCCCATGTAATGATATAATAACCCCCATCAGTCCCATGTAACCACATAAGAACCTCCATCAGTCCCATGTAATGATATAATAACCCCCATCAGTCCCATGTAACAACATAAGAACCTCCATCAGTCCCATGTAATGATATAATAACCCCATCAGTCCCATGTAATGGTATAATAACCCATCAGTCCCATGTAATAATATAATAACCCCATCAGTCCCATGTAATAATATAATAACCCCCATCAGTCCCATGTAATAATATAATAACCCCCATCAGTCCCATGTAACCACATAAGAACCTCCATCAGTCCCATGTAATGATATAATAACCCCCATCAGTCCCATGTAACAACATAAGAACCTCCATCAGTCCCATGTAATGATATAATAACCCCATCAGTCCCATGTAATGGTATAATAACCCCATCAGTCCCATGTAATAATATAATAACCCCATCAGTCCCATGTAATGGTATAATAACCCCATCAGTCCCATGTTATGATATAATAACCCCATCAGTCCCATGTAATGATATAATAACCCCATCAGTCCCATGTAATGATATAATAACCCCCATCAGTCCCATGTAATGGTATAATAACCCCATCAGTCCCATGTAATGATATAATAACCCCATCAGTCCCATGTAATAATATAATAACCCCATCAGTCCCATGTAATGATATAATAACCCCCATCAGTCCCATGTAATGATATAATAACCCTATCAGTCCCATGTAATGATATAATAACCACCATCAGTCTCATGTAATGATATAATAACCCCATCAGTCCCATGTAATGATATAATAACCCCCATCAGTCCCATGTAATGATATAATAACCCCATCAGTCTCATGTAATAATATAATAAACCCCATCAGTCCCATGTAATGATATAATAACCCCATCAGTCCCATGTAATGATATAATAACCCCCATCAGTCCCATGTAATAATATAATAACCCCCATCAGTCCCATGTAATGATATAATAACCCATCAGTCCCATGTAATGATATAATAACCCCATCAGTCCCATGTAATGATATAATAACCCCATCAGTCCCATGTAATGATATAATAACCCCCATCAGTCCCATGTAATGGTATAATAACCCCATCAGTCCCATGTAATAATATAATAACCCCATCAGTCCCATGTAATGATATAATAACCCCCATCAGTCCCATGTAATGGTATAATAACCCCATCAGTCCCATGTAATGGTATAATAACCCCATCAGTCCCATGTAATGGTATAATAACCCCATCAGTCCCATGTAATAATATAATAACCCCATCAGTCCCATGTAATGATATAATAACCCCATCAGTCCCATGTAATGATATAATAACCCCATTAGTCCCATGTAATGATATAATAACCCCCATCAGTCCCATGTAATGATATAATAACCCCATCAGTCCCATGTAATAATATAATAACCCCAACAGTCCCATGTAATGATATAATAACCCATCAGTCCCATGTAATGATATAATAACCCCATCAGTCCCATGTAATGATATAATAACCCCATCAGTCCCATGTAATGATATAATAACCCCCATCAGTCCCATGTAATGGTATAATAACCCCATCAGTCCCATGTAATGGTATAATAACCCCATCAGTCCCATGTAATGATATAATAACCCCATCAGTCCCATGTAATGATATAATAACCCCCATCAGTCCCATGTAATGATATAATAACCCATCAGTCCCATGTAATAATATAATAACCCTCATCAGTCCCATGTAATGGTATAATAACCCCATCAGTCCCATGTAATGATATAATAACCCCATCAGTCCCATGTAATGATATAATAACCCCATTAGTCCCATGTAATGATATAATAACCCCCATCAGTCCCATGTAATGATATAATAACCCCATCAGTCCCATGTAATAATATAATAACCCCAACAGTCCCATGTAATGATATAATAACCCATCAGTCCCATGTAATGATATAATAACCCCATCAGTCCCATGTAATGATATAATAACCCCATCAGTCCCATGTAATGATATAATAACCCCCATCAGTCCCATGTAATGGTATAATAACCCCATCAGTCCCATGTAATGGTATAATAACCCCATCAGTCCCATGTAATAATATAATAACCCCATCAGTCCCATGTAATGATATAATAACCCCATCAGTCCCATGTAATAATATAATAACCCCCATCAGTCCCATGTAATGATATAATAACCCATCAGTCCCATGTAATAATATAATAACCCTCATCAGTCCCATGTAATGGTATAATAACCCCATCAGTCCCATGTAATGATATAATAACCCCATCAGTCCCATGTAATGATATAATAACCCCCATCAGTCCCATGTAATAATATAATAACCCCATCAGTCCCATGTAATGACATGATAACCCCCAGCACTCACCTCAGATCCCCGCTCCTCTCGTCCCTCTGTAGTTCCTCCTGTCAGCAGGGAGCGCGTGGAGATCACACATCATGTCCGCTGACTGCCCGGGGCCGCTCTTCTTCTACATGTTTCCTCTTTGTTCTCCGCTGGGACATGAGAGGGAAGAGCCGGGACCCCGAATACAAGGACTATACATGACATCAGGGACCACAGAGGGTCCTAATCCCGGAGACAAACAGGATCAGGTCTGAACAGAAGCCAAGACAGGAGGAGTCACCCGGGAAGGATTAACTATTGCGTTACTGGAGCTGACAGGATGGCAGAAACCAGAGAGCAGCAGTGGTCTCCAGATGTGGCAAAACTACAACTCCCAGCATGCCCGGACAGCTGTTAACATGCTGGGAGTTGTAGCTTTCCAACAGCTGGAGGGCCAATGTTTGGGGAACACTGATTCCTGACTCTCCGGGTTATTAGTATTCGATGCTGATCACATAATAACGAATTACTATTCATGGGTTAATCCTTAAAGGGGTACTCCACCCCTAGACACTCCGCCCCTAGACACTCCGCCCCCAGACACTCCGCCCCCAGACACTCCGCCCCCTAGAGTACTCCGCCCCTAGACACTCCACCCCTAGACACTCCGCCCCTAGACACTCCGCCCCTAGACACTCCGCCCCCAGACACTCCGCCCCCAGACACTCCGCCCCCTAGAGTACTCCGCCCCTAGACACTCCGCCCCCAGACACTCCGCCCCTAAACACTCCGCCCCTAGACACTCCGCCCCTAGAGTACTCTGCCCCTAGACACTCCGCCCCTAGACACTCCGCCCCCAGACACTCCGCCCCCAGACACTCCGCCCCTAGAGTACTCCGCCCCTAGAGTACTCCGCCCCTGGAGTACTCCGCCCCTAGACACTCTGCTCCTAGGGTACTCCACCCCTAGACACTCCGCCCCTAGAGTACTCTGCCCCTAGACACTCCACCCCTAGACACTCCGCCCCTAGACACTCCGCCCCCAGACACTCCGCCCCTAGACACTCCGCCCCCTAGAGTACTCCGCCCCTAGACACTCCACCCCTAGACACTCCGCCCCTAGACACTCCGCCCCTAGACACTCCGCCCCCAGACACTCCGCCCCCAGACACTCCGCCCCCTAGAGTACTCCGCCCCTAGACACTCCGCCCCCAGACACTCCGCCCCTAAACACTCCGCCCCTAGACACTCCGCCCCCAGACACTCCGCCCCCAGACACTCCGCCCCCAGACACTCCGCCCCTAGAGTACTCCGCCCCTAGAGTACTCCGCCCCTAGAGTACTCCGCCCCTAGAGTACTCCGCCCCTAGACACTCTGCTCCTAGGGTACTCCACCCCTAGACACTCCGCCCCTAGACACTCCACCCCTAGACACTCCGCCCCTAGAGTACTCCGCCCCTAGACACTCTGCTCCTAGGGTACTCCACCCCTAGACACTCCGCCCCCAGACACTCCGCCCCTAGACACTCCGCCCCTAGACACTCCGCCCCCAGACACTCCGCCCCCAGACACTCCGCCCCCTAGAGTACTCCGCCCCTAGACACTCCACCCCCCAGACACTCCACCCCCAGACACTCCACCCCCAGACACTCCGCCCCCAGACATTCCGCCCCCAGACACTCCGCCCCTAGACACTCCGCCCCCAGACACTCCGCCCCCAGACACTCCGCCCCTAGAGTACTCCGCCCCTAGAGTACTCCGCCCCTAGACACTCCGCCCCTAGACACTCCGCCCCCAGACACTCCGCCCACAGACACTCCGCCCCCAGACACTCCGCCCCTAGAGTACTCCGCCCCTAGACACTCCGCCCCTAGACACTCCGCCCCTAGAGTACTCCGCCCCTAGACACTCTGCTCCTAGAGTACTCCACCCCTAGACACTCCGCCCCTAGACACTCCGCCCCTAGAGTACTCCGCCCCTAGAAACTCCACCCCTAGAGTACTCCGCCCCTAGAGTACTCCGCCCCTAGACACTCCGCCCCTAGACACTCCGCCCCTAGACACTCCTCCCCTAGACACTCCGCCCCTAGAGTACTCCGCCCCTAGACACTCCGCCCCTAGACACTCCGCCCCTAGAGTACTCCGCCCGTAGAATACTCTACCCCTAGAGTACTCCACCCCTAGAGTACTCCGCCCCTAGAGTACTCCGCCCCTAGAAACTCCGCCCCTAGACACTCCGCCCCTAGACACTCCTCCCCTAGACACTCCGACCCTACAGTTCTCCGCCCCTAGACAATCCGCCCCTAGAGTACTCCGCCCCTAGAGTACTCTGCCCCTAGACACTCCACCCCTAGAGTACTCTGCCCCTAGACACTCCGCCCCTACACACTCCACCTCTAGAGTACTTCGCCCCTAGACACTCCGCCCCTCGAGTACTCTGCCTCTAGAGTACTCTGCCCCTAGACACTCCGCTCCTAGACACTCCGCCCCTAGAGTACTCCGCCCCCTAGAGTACTCCGCCCCTAGACACTCCGCCCCTAGAGTACTCTGCCCCTAGAAACTCCGCCCCCTAGAGTACTCTGCCCCTAGACACTCTGCCCCTAGACACTCCGTCCCATTGACACTCCGCCCCTAGAGTACTCTGCCCCTAGACACTCCACCCCTAGACACTCCACCCCTAGAGTACTCCGCCCCTAGACACTCCGCCCCTAGAGTACTCCGCCCCTAGAGTACTCCGCCCCTAGACACTCCGCCCCTAGAGTACTCCGCCCCTAGACACTCCGCCCCTAGAGTACTCCGCCCCTAGACACTCCGCCCATAGAGTACTCCACCCCTAGACACTCCGCCCCTTGAGTACTCTGCCCCTAGACACTCCACCCCTAGACACTCAACCCCTAGAGTACTCCGCCCCTAGACACTCCGCCCCTACACACTCCACCCCTAGAGTACTCCGCCCCTAGACACTCCGCCCCTCGAGTACTCTGCCCCTAGAGTACTCTGCCCCTAGACACTCCGCCCCTAGACACTCACCCCTAGAGTACTCCGCCCCTAGACACTCCGCCCCTAGAGTACTCCGCCCCTAGAGTACTCCGCCCCTAGACACTCCGCCCCTAGACACTCCTCCCCTAGACACTCCGCCTCTAGAGTACTCCGCCCCTAGACACTCCGCCGCTAAAGTACTCCGCCCGTAGAATACTCCACTCCTAGACACTCCGACCCTACAGTACTCCGCCCCTAGACACTCCGCCCCTAGAGTACTCCGCCCCTAGAGTACTTTGCCCCTAGACACTCCGCTCCTAGACACTCCGCCCCTAGAGTACTTCGGCCCCTAGAGTACACCGCCCCTAGACACTCCGCCCCTAGAGTACTCCGCCCCCTAGAGTATTCCGCCCCCAGACACTCCGCCCCTAGACACTCCGCCCCCAAACACTCCGCCCCCAGACACTCCGCCCCTAGAGTACTCCGCCCCTAGAGTACTCCGCCCCTAGACACTCCGCCCCTAGACACTCCGCCCCCAGACACTCCGCCCACAGACACTCCGCCCCCAGACACTCCGCCCCTAGAGTACTCCGCCCCTAGACACTCCGCCCCTAGACACTCCGCCCCTAGAGTACTCCGCCCCTAGAGACTCTGCTCCTAGAGTACTCCGCCCCTAGACACTCCGCCCCTAGAGTACTCCGCCCCTAGAAACTCCACCCCTAGAGTACTCCGCCCCTAGAGTACTCCGCCCCTAGACACTCCGCCCCTAGACACTCCGCCCCTAGACACTCCTCCCCTAGACACTCCGCCCCTAGAGTACTCCGCCCCTAGACACTCCGCCCCTAGACACTCCGCCCCTAGAGTACTCCGCCCGTAGAATACTCCACCCCTAGAGTACTCCACCCCTAGAGTACTCCGCCCCTAGAGTACTCCGCCCCTAGAAACTCCGCCCCTAGACACTCCGCCCCTAGACACTCCTCCCCTAGACACTCCGACCCTACAGTTCTCCGCCCCTAGACACTCCGCCCCTAGAGAACTCCGCCCCTAGAGTACTCTGCCCCTAGACACTCCGCTCCTAGACACTCCGCCCCTAGAGTACTCCGCCCCCTAGAGTACTCCGCCCCTAGACACTCCGCCCCTATAGTACTCTGCCCCTAGAAACTCCGCCCCCTAGAGTACTCCGCCCCTAGACACTCTGCCCCTAGACACTCCGTCCCATTGACACTCCGCCCCTAGAGTACTCTGCCCCTAGACACTCCACCCCTAGACACTCCACCCCTAGAGTACTCCGCCCCTAGACACTCCGCCCCTAGAGTACTCCACCCCTAGAGTACTCCGCCCCTAGACACTCCGCCCCTAGAGTACTCCGCCCCTAGACACTCCACCCCTAGAGTACTCCGCCCCTAGACACTCCGCCCATAGAGTACTCCACCCCTAGACACTCCGCCCCTAGAGTACTCTGCCCCTAGACACTCCACCCCTAGACACTCCACCCCTAGAGTATTCCGCCCCTAGACACTCCGCCCCTACACACTCCACCCCTAGAGTACTTCGCCCCTAGACACTCCGCCCCTCGAGTACTCTGCCCCTAGAGTACTCTGCCCCTAGACACTCCGCCCCTAGACACTCAGCCCTAGAGTACTCCGCCCCTAGACACTCCGCCCCTAGAGTACTCCACCCCTAGAGTACTCTGCCCCTAGACACTCCGCCCCTAGACACTCCTCCCCTACACACTCCGCCCCTAGAGTACTCCGCCCCTAGACACTCCGCCCCTAGAGTACTCCGCCCGTAGAATACTCCACTCCTAGACACTCCGACCCTACAGTACTCCGCCCCTAGACACTCCGCCCCTAGAGTACTCCGCCCCTAGAGTACTCTACCCCTAGACACTCTGCTCCTAGACACTCCGCCCCTAGAGTACTCCGCCCCCTAGAGTACTCCGCCCCTAGACACTCCGCCCCTAGAGTACTCCACCCCCTAGAGTACTCCGCCCCTAGACACTCTGCCCCTAGACACTCCGCCCCTAGAGTATTCCGCCCCTAGACACTCCGCCCCTAGACACTCCACCCCTAGAGTACTCCGCCCCTAGACACTCCGCCCCTAGAGTACTCCGCCCCTAGAGTACTCCGCCCCTAGACACTCCGCCCCTAGAGTACTCCGCCCCTAGACACTCCGCCCCTAGAGTTCTCAGCCCCTAGACACTCCGCCCATAGAGTACTCCAACCCTAGACACTCCGCCCCTAGAGTACTCTGCCCCTAGACACTCCGCTCCTAGACACTCCGCCCCTAGAGTACTCCGCCCCCTAAAGTACTCCGCCCCTAGACACTCCGCCCCTAGAGTACTTAGCCCCTAGAGTACTCTGCCCCCTAGAGTACTCCGCCCCTAGACACTCCGCCCCTAGAGTACTCCGCCCCCTAGAGTACTCCGCCCCTAGACACTCCGCCCCTAGACACTCCGCCCCTAAGGTACTCCGCCGCTAGACACTCCGCCCCTAGACACTCCACCCCTAGAGTACTCCGCCCCTAGACACTCTGCCCCTAGACACTCCGCCCCCAGACACTCCACCCCTAGAGTACTCCGCCCCTAGACACTCCGCCCCTAGAGTATTACGCACCTAGACACTCCGCCCCTAGAGTGCTCCGCCCCTAGACACTCCGCCCCTAGAGTACTCCGCCCCTAGACACTCCGCCCCTAGAGTACTCCGCCCCTAGAGTACTCCGCCCCTAGACACTCCACCCCTAGACACTCCGCCCCTAGACACTCCGCCCCTAGAGTACTCCGCCCCTAGACACTATGCCCCTAGAGTACTCCGCCCCTAGACACTCCGCCCCTAGAAACTCTACCCCCAGACACTCCGCCCCTAGAGTACTTCGCCCCCAGACACTCCGCCCCGAGACATTCCACCCCTAGAGTACTCCGCCGCTAGACACTCCCCCCCTAGACACTCCACCCCTAGAGTACTCCGCCCCTAGACACTCCACCCCTAGACACTCCACCCCTAGAGTGCTCCGCCCTTAGACACTCCGCCCCTAGACACTCCGCCCCTAGACACTCCTCCCCTAGACACTCCGCCCCTAGAGTACTCCGCCCCTAGACACTCCACCCCTAGACACTCCACCCCTAGACACTCCGCCCCTAGAGTACTCCGCCCCTAGACACTATGCCCCTAGAGTACTCCGCCCCTAGACACTCCGCCCCTAGAAACTCCACCCCCAGACACTCCGCCCCTAGAGTACTCCGCCCCTAGAGTATTCCACCCCTAGAGTACTCCGCCCCTAGACACTCCACCCCTAGACACTCCGCCCCTAGACACTCCGCCCCTAGAGTACTCCGCCCCTAGACACTATGCCCCTAGAGTACTCCGCCCCTAGACACTCCGCCCCTAGAAACTCCACCCCCAGACACTCCGCCCCTAGAGTACTCCGCCCCTAGAGTATTCCACCCTAGACACTCCGCCCCTAGAGTACTCTGCCCCTAGACACTCCACCCCTAGAGTATTCCACCCCTAGACACTCCACCCCTAGAGTACTCCGCCCCTAGACACTCCACCCCTAGAGTATTCCACCCCTAGACACTCCGCCCCTAGAGTACTCCACCCCTAGACACTCCACCCCTAGAGTACTCCACCCCTAGAGTACTCCGCCCCTACACACTCCACTCCTAGACACTCTGCCCCTAGAGTACTCCACCCCTAGAGTATTCCGCCCCTAGAGTACTCCGCCCCTAGAGTATTCGGCCTCTAGACACTCCGCCCCTAGAGTACTCCTCCCCTAGAGTACTCTGCCCCTAGACACTCCGCCCCTAGACACTCCGCCCTTAGAGTACTCCACCTCTAGACACTCTGCTCCTAGACACTCCGCCCCTAGAGTACTCCGCCCCCTAGAGTACTCCACCCCTAGAGTATAGCCACCCCTAGACACTCCACCCTTAGAGTACTCCACCCCTAGACACTCCACCCTTAGAGTACTCCGCCCCTAGACACTCCGCCCCTAGAGTACTCCACCCCTAGACACTCCGCCCCTAGAGTACTCCGCCCCTAGACACTCCACCCCTAGAGTATTCCGCCCCTAGAGTACTCCGCCCCTAGAGTACTCCGCCCCTAGAGTACTCCGCCCCTAGAGTACTTCCCCCCTAGACACTCCGCTCCTAGACACTCTGCCCCTAGAGTACTCCACCCCTAGACACTCCACCCCTAGAGTATTCTGCCCCTAGAGTACTCCGCCCCTAGACACTCCGACCCTACAGTACTCTGCCCCTAGACACTCCGCCCCTAGAGTACTCCGCCCCTAGAGTACTCTGCCCCTAGACACTCCGCTCCTAGACACTCCGCCCCAAGAGTACTCCGCCCCTAGACACTCCGCCCCCTAGAGTACTCCGCCCCTAGACACTCTGCCCCTAGACACTCCGCCCCTAGAGTACACTGCCCCTAGACACTCCGCCCCCTAGAGTACTCCGCCCCTAGACACTCTGCCCCTAGACACTCCGCCCCTAGACACTCCGCCCCTAGAGTACTCCGCCCCTAGACACTCCGCCCCTAGAGTACTCCGCCCCTAGAGTACTCCGCCCCTAGACACTCCGCCCCTAGAGTATTCCGCCCCTAGACACTCCGCCCCTAGAGTACTCCGCCCCTAGAGACTCCGCCCATAGAGTACTCCACCTCTATACACTCCGCCCCTAGAGTACTCTGCCCCTAGACACTCCACCCCTAGACACTCCACCCCTAGAGTACTCCGCCCCTAGACATTCCGCCCCTAGAGTACTCCGCCCCTAGACACTCCACCCCTAGAGTACTTCGCCCCTCGACACTCCGCCCCTCGAGTACTCTGCCCCTAGAGTACTCTGCCCCTAGACACTCCGCCCCTAGACACTCCACCCCTTGAGAACTCCGCCCCTAGACACTCCGCCCCTAGACACTCCACCCCTAGAGTACTCCGCCCCTAGACACTCCGCCCCTAGAGTATTCCGCCCCTAGAGTACTCCGCCCCTAGACACTCCGCCCATAGAGTACTCCACCCCTAGACACTCCGCCCCTAGAGTACTCTGCCCCTAGACACTCCGCTCCTAGACACTCCGCCCCTAGAGTACTCCGCCCCCTAAAGTACTCCGCCCCTAGACACTCCGCCCCTAGAGTACTCCGCCCCCTAGAGTACTCCGCCCCTAGACACTCCGCCCCTAGACACTCCGCCCCTAGAGTACTCCGCCCCTAGACACTCCACCCCTAGAGTACTCCGCCCCTAGACACTCCGCCCCTAGACACTCCGCCCCCAGACACTCCTCCCCTAGACACTCCGCCCCTAGAGTACTCTGCCCCTAGACACTCCGCACCTAAAGTACTCCGCCCCTAGACACTCCGCCCCTAGAGTACTCCGCCCCTAGACACTCCGCTCATATAGTACTCCACCCCTAGACACTCCGCCCCTAGAGTACTCTGCCCCTAGACACTCCGCTCCTAGACACTCCACCCCTAGAGTACTCCGCCCCTAGACACTCCACCCCTAGACACTCCACCCCTAGAGTGCTCCGCCCCTAGACACTCCGCCCCTAGACACTCCGCCCCCTAGACACTCCTCCCCTAGACACTCCGCCCCTAGAGTACTCTGCCCCTAGACACTCCACCCCTAGAGTATACCACCCCTAGACACTCCACCCCTAGAGTACTCTGCCCCTAGACACTCCACCCCTAGAGTATACCACCCCTAGACACTCCACCCCTAGAGTACTCCGCCCCTAGACACTCCACCCCTAGAGTATTCCACCCCTAGACACTCCGCCCCTAGAGTACTCCACCTCTAGACACTCCACCCCTAGAGTACTCCGCCCTTAGACACTCCACCCCTAGACACTCCAACCCTAGAGTACTCCGCCCCTAGAGTACTCCGCCCCTACACACTCCACTCCTAGACACTCTGCCCCTAGAGTACTCCACCCCTAGAGTACTCCACCCCTAGAGTATTCCACCCCTAGAGTACTCTGCCCCTAGAGTATTCGGCCCCTAGACACTCCGCCCCTAGAGTACTCCTCCCCTAGAGTACTCTGCCCCTAGACACTCCGCCCCTAGACACTCCGCCCCTAGAGTACTCAACCTCTAGACACTCTGCTCCTAGACACTCCGCCCCTAGAGTACTCTGCCCCCTAGTGTACTCCACCCCTAGAGTATTCCACCCCTAGACACTCCACCCCTAGAGTACTCCTCCCCTAGACACTCCACCCATAGAGTATTCCACCCCTAGACACTCCGCCCCTAGAGTACTCCACCCCTAGACACTCCGCCCCTAGAGTACTCCGCCCTTAGACACTCCACCCCTAGACACTCCACCCCTAGAGTACTCCGCCCCTAGAGTACTCCGCCCCTACACACTCCACTTCTAGACACTCTGCCCCTAGAGTACTCCACCCCTAGAGTACTCCGCCCCTAGAGTACTCCGCCCCTAGACACTCCACTCCTAGACACTCTGCCCCTAGAGTACTTCACCCCTAGAGTACTCCACCCCTAGAGTATTCCGCCTCTAGAGTACTCCGCCCCTAGAGTATTCGGCCCCTAGACACTCCGCCCCTAGAGTACTCCTCCCCTAGAGTACTCTGCCCCTAGACACTCCGCCCCTAGACACTCCGCCCCTAGAGTACTCTGCCCCTAGACACTCCGCCCCTAGAGTACTCCGCCCCTAGACACTCCACCCCTAGAGTATTCCACCCCTAGAGTACTCCGCCCCTAGAGTACTCCGCCCCTAGAGTACTCCGCCCCTAGACACTCCGCTCCTAGACACTCTGCCCCTAGAGTACTCCACCCCTAGAGTACTCCACCCCTAGAGTATTCCGCCCCTAGAGTACTCCGCCCCTAGAGTATTCGGCCCCTAGACACTCCGCCCCTAGAGTACTCCTCCCCTAGAGTACTCTGCCCCTAGACACTCCGCCCCTAGACACTCCGCCCCTAGAGTACTCCACCTCTAGACACTCTGCTCCTAGACACTCCGCCCCTAGAGTACTCCGCCCCCTAGAGTACTCCACCCCTAGAGTATTCCACCCCTAGACACTCCACCCCTAGAGTACTCCGCCCCTAGACACTCCACCCCTAGAGTATTCCACCCCTAGACACTCCGCCCCTAGAGTACTCCACCCCTAGACACTCCGCCCCTAGAGTACTCCGCCCCTAGACACTCCACCCCTAGAGTATTCCACCCCTAGAGTACTCCGCCCCTAGAGTACTCCGCCCCTAGAGTACTCCGCCCCTAGACACTCCGCTCCTAGACACTCTGCCCCTAGAGTACTCCACCCCTAGAGTACTCCACCCCTAGAGTATTCTGCCCCTAGAGTACTCCGCCCCTAGAGTATTCGGCCCCTTGACACTCCGCCCCTAGAGTACTCCGCCCCTAGAGTACTCCGCCCCTAGAGTACTCCGCCCCTAGACACTCCGACCCTAGACACTCCGCCCCCTAGAGTACTCCGCCCCTAGACACTCCACCCCTAGAGTATTCCACCCCTAGAGTACTCCGCCCCTAGAGTACTCCGCCCCTAGAGTACTCCGCCCCTAGACACTCCGCTCCTAGACACTCTGCCCCTAGAGTACTCCACCCCTAGAGTACTCCACCCCTAGAGTATTCCACCCCTAGAGTACTCCGCCCCTAGAGTATTCGGCCCCTAGACACTCCGCCCCTAGAGTACTCCTCCCCTAGAGTACTCTGCCCCTAGACACTCCGCCCCTAGACACTCCGCCCCTAGAGTACTCCACCTCTAGACACTCTGCTCCTAGACACTCCGCCCCTAGAGTACTCTGCCCCCTAGTGTACTCCACCCCTAGAGTATTCCACCCCTAGACACTCCACCCCTAGAGTACTCCTCCCCTAGACACTCCACCCATAGAGTATTCCACCCCTAGACACTCCGCCCCTAGAGTACTCCACCCCTAGACACTCCGCCCCTAGAGTACTCCGCCCTTAGACACTCCACCCCTAGACACTCCACCCCTAGAGTACTCCGCCCCTAGAGTACTCCGCCCCTACACACTCCACTTCTAGACACTCTGCCCCTAGAGTACTCCACCCCTAGAGTACTCCGCCCCTAGAGTACTCCGCCCCTAGACACTCCACTCCTAGACACTCTGCCCCTAGAGTACTTCACCCCTAGAGTACTCCACCCCTAGAGTATTCCGCCTCTAGAGTACTCCGCCCCTAGAGTATTCGGCCCCTAGACACTCCGCCCCTAGAGTACTCCTCCCCTAGAGTACTCTGCCCTTAGACACTCCACCCCTAGACACTCCACCCCTAGAGTACTCCGCCCCTAGAGTACTCCGCCCCTACACACTCCACTTCTAGACACTCTGCCCCTAGAGTACTCCACCCCTAGAGTACTCCGCCCCTAGAGTACTCCGCCCCTAGACACTCCACTCCTAGACACTCTGCCCCTAGAGTACTTCACCCCTAGAGTACTCCACCCCTAGAGTATTCCGCCTCTAGAGTACTCCGCCCCTAGAGTATTCGGCCCCTAGACACTCCGCCCCTAGAGTACTCCTCCACTAGAGTACTCTGCCCCTAGACACTCCGCCCCTAGACACTCCGCCCCTAGAGTACTCTGCCCCTAGACACTCCGCCCCTAGAGTACTCCGCCCCTAGACACTCCACCCCTAGAGTATTCCACCCCTAGAGTACTCCGCCCCTAGAGTACTCTGCCCCTAGAGTACTCCGCCCCTAGACACTCCGCTCCTAGACACTCTGCCCCTAGAGTACTCCACCCCTAGAGTACTCCACCCCTAGAGTATTCCGCCCCTAGAGTACTCCGCCCCTAGAGTATTCGGCCCCTAGACACTCCGCCCCTAGAGTACTCCTCCCCTAGAGTACTCTGCCCCTAGACACTCCGCCCCTAGACACTCCGCCCCTAGAGTACTCCACCTCTAGACACTCTGCTCCTAGACACTCCGCCCCTAGAGTACTCCGCCCCCTAGAGTACTCCACCCCTAGAGTATTCCACCCCTAGACACTCCACCCCTAGAGTACTCCGCCCCTAGACACTCCACCCCTAGAGTATTCCACCCCTAGACACTCCGCCCCTAGAGTACTCCACCCCTAGACACTCCGCCCCTAGAGTACTCCGCCCCTAGACACTCCACCCCTAGAGTATTCCACCCCTAGAGTACTCCGCCCCTAGAGTACTCCGCCCCTAGAGTACTCCGCCCCTAGACACTCCGCTCCTAGACACTCTGCCCCTAGAGTACTCCACCCCTAGAGTACTCCACCCCTAGAGTATTCTGCCCCTAGAGTACTCCGCCCCTAGAGTATTCGGCCCCTTGACACTCCGCCCCTAGAGTACTCCGCCCCTAGAGTACTCCGCCCCTAGAGTACTCCGCCCCTAGACACTCCGACCCTAGACACTCCGCCCCCTAGAGTACTCCGCCCCTAGACACTCCACCCCTAGAGTATTCCACCCCTAGAGTACTCCGTCCCTAGAGTACTCCGCCCCTAGAGTACTCCGCCCCTAGACACTCCGCTCCTAGACACTCTGCCCCTAGAGTACTCCACCCCTAGAGTACTCCACCCCTAGAGTATTCCACCCCTAGAGTACTCCGCCCCTAGAGTATTCGGCCCCTAGACACTCCGCCCCTAGAGTACTCCTCCCCTAGAGTACTCTGCCCCTAGACACTCCGCCCCTAGACACTCCGCCCCTAGAGTACTCCACCTCTAGACACTCTGCTCCTAGACACTCCGCCCCTAGAGTACTCTGCCCCCTAGTGTACTCCACCCCTAGAGTATTCCACCCCTAGACACTCCACCCCTAGAGTACTCCTCCCCTAGACACTCCACCCATAGAGTATTCCACCCCTAGACACTCCGCCCCTAGAGTACTCCACCCCTAGACACTCCGCCCCTAGAGTACTCCGCCCTTAGACACTCCACCCCTAGACACTCCACCCCTAGAGTACTCCGCCCCTAGAGTACTCCGCCCCTACACACTCCACTTCTAGACACTCTGCCCCTAGAGTACTCCACCCCTAGAGTACTCCGCCCCTAGAGTACTCCGCCCCTAGACACTCCACTCCTAGACACTCTGCCCCTAGAGTACTTCACCCCTAGAGTACTCCACCCCTAGAGTATTCCGCCTCTAGAGTACTCCGCCCCTAGAGTATTCGGCCCCTAGACACTCCGCCCCTAGAGTACTCCTCCCCTAGAGTACTCTGCCCCTAGACACTCCGCCCCTAGACACTCCGCCCCTAGAGTACTCTGCCCCTAGACACTCCGCCCCTAGAGTACTCCGCCCCTAGACACTCCACCCCTAGAGTATTCCACCCCTAGAGTACTCCGCCCCTAGAGTACTCCGCCCCTAGAGTACTCCGCCCCTAGACACTCCGCTCCTAGACACTCTGCCCCTAGAGTACTCCACCCCTAGAGTACTCCACCCCTAGAGTATTCCGCCCCTAGAGTACTCCGCCCCTAGAGTATTCGGCCCCTAGACACTCCGCCCCTAGAGTACTCCTCCCCTAGAGTACTCTGCCCCTAGACACTCCGCCCCTAGACACTCCGCCCCTAGAGTACTCCACCTCTAGACACTCTGCTCCTAGACACTCCGCCCCTAGAGTACTCCGCCCCCTAGAGTACTCCACCCCTAGAGTATTCCACCCCTAGACACTCCACCCCTAGAGTACTCCGCCCCTAGACACTCCACCCCTAGAGTATTCCACCCCTAGACACTCCGCCCCTAGAGTACTCCACCCCTAGACACTCCGCCCCTAGAGTACTCCGCCCCTAGACACTCCACCCCTAGAGTATTCCACCCCTAGAGTACTCCGCCCCTAGAGTACTCCGCCCCTAGAGTACTCCGCCCCTAGACACTCCGCTCCTAGACACTCTGCCCCTAGAGTACTCCACCCCTAGAGTACTCCACCCCTAGAGTATTCTGCCCCTAGAGTACTCCGCCCCTAGAGTATTCGGCCCCTTGACACTCCGCCCCTAGAGTACTCCGCCCCTAGAGTACTCCGCCCCTAGAGTACTCCGCCCCTAGACACTCCGACCCTAGACACTCCGCCCCCTAGAGTACTCCGCCCCTAGACACTCCACCCCTAGAGTATTCCACCCCTAGAGTACTCCGCCCCTAGAGTACTCCGCCCCTAGAGTACTCCGCCCCTAGACACTCCGCTCCTAGACACTCTGCCCCTAGAGTACTCCACCCCTAGAGTACTCCACCCCTAGAGTATTCCGCCCCTAGAGTACTCCGCCCCTAGAGTATTCGGCCCCTAGACACTCCGCCCCTAGAGTACTCCTCCCCTAGAGTACTCTGCCCCTAGACACTCCGCCCCTAGACACTCCGCCCCTAGAGTACTCCACCTCTAGACACTCTGCTCCTAGACACTCCGCCCCTAGAGTACTCCGCCCCCTAGAGTACTCCACCCCTAGAGTATTCCACCCCTAGACACTCCACCCCTAGAGTACTCCGCCCCTAGACACTCCACCCCTAGAGTACTCCGCCCCTAGACACTCCGCCCCTAGAGTATTCCACCCCTAGACACTCCGCCCCTAGAGTACTCCGCCCCTAGACACTCCGCCCCTAGAGTATTCCACCCCTAGAGTACTCCGCCCCTAGAGTACTCCGCCCCTAGAGTACTCCGCCCCTAGACACTCCGCTCCTAGACACTCTGCCCCTAGAGTACTCCACCCCTAGAGTACTCCACCCCTAGAGTATTCTGCCCCTAGAGTACTCCGCCCCTAGAGTATTCGGCCCCTTGACACTCCGCCCCTAGAGTACTCCGCCCCTAGAGTACTCCGCCCCTAGAGTACTCCGCCCCTAGACACTCCGACCCTAGACACTCCGCCCCTAGAGTACTCCGCCCCTAGACACTCCGCTTCTAGACACTCCGCCCCCTAGAGTACTCCACCCCTAGAGTATTCCGCCCCTAGACACTCCACCCCTAGAGTACTCCGCCCCTAGACACTCCACCCCTAGAGTATTCCACCCCTAGACACTCCGCCCCTAGAGTACTCCACCCCTAGACACTCCGCCCCTAGAGTACTCCGCCCCTAGACACTCCACCCCTAGAGTATTCCACCCCTAGAGTACTCCGCCCCTAGAGTACTCCGCCCCTAGAGTACTCCGCCCCTAGACACTCCGCTCCTAGACACTCTGCCCCTAGAGTACTCCACCCCTAGAGTACTCCACCCCTAGAGTATTCTGCCCCTAGAGTACTCCGCCCCTAGAGTACTCCGCCCCTAGACACTCCGACCCTAGACACTCCGCCCCTAGAGTACTCCGCCCCTAGACACTCCGCTTCTAGACACTCCGCCCCCTAGAGTACTCCACCCCTAGAGTATTCCGCCCCTAGAGTATTCCGCCCCTAGAGTACTCCGCCCCTAGAGTACTCCGCCCCTAGACACTCCACCCCTAGAGTATTCCGCCCCTAGAGACTCCGCCCCTAGACACTCCTCCCCTAGACACTCCGCCCCTAGAGTACTCTGCCCCTAGACACTCCACCCCCTAGAGTACTCCTCCCCTAGAGTACTCCGCCCCTAGACATTCCACCCCTAGAGTATTCCACCCCTAGATTACTCCGCCCCTTGAGTACTCCGCCCCTAGACACTCCGCCCCTAGAGTACTCCGCCCCTAGACACTCCGCCCCTAGAGTACTCCGCCCCTAGACACTCCGCCCATAGAGTACTCAACCCCTAGACACTCCGCCCCTAGAGTACTCTGCCCCTAGACACTCCACCCCTAGACACTCCACCCCTAGAGTACTCCGCCCCTAGACATTCCGCCCCTACACACTCCACCCCTAGAGTACTTCGCCCCTCGACACTCCGCCCCTCGAGTACTCTGCCCCTAGAGTACTCTACCCCTAGACACTCCGCCCCTAGACACTCCACCCCTTGAGTACTCCGCCCCTAGACACTCCGTAGACACTCCACCCCTAGAGTACTCCGCCCCTAGACACTCCGCCCCTAGAGTACTCCGCCCCTAGACACTCCGCCCCTAGACACTCCGCCCCTAGACACTCCTCCCCTAGACACTCCGCCCCTAGAGTACTCCGCCCCTAGAGTACTCCGCCCGTAGAATACTCCACCCCTAGACACTCCGCCCCTAGAGTACTCCGCCCCTAGAGTACTCTGCCCCTAGACACTCCGCTCCTAGACACTCCGCCCCTAGAGTACTCCGCCCCCTAGAGTACTCCGCCCCTAGACACTCCGCCCCTAGAGTACTCCGCCCCCTAGAGTACTCCGCCCCTAGACACTCTGCCCCTAGACACTCCGCCCCTAGACACTCCGCCCCTAGAGTACTCCGCCCCTAGACACTCCACCCCTAGAGTACTCCGCCCCTAGAGTACTCTGCCCCTAGAGTACTCCGCCCCTAGAATACTCCGCCCCTAGACACTCCGCCCCTGGAGTACTCCGCCCCTAGACACTCCGCCCCTAGAGTACTCCACCCCTAGACACTCCGCCCCTAGAGTACTCTGCCCCTAGACACTCCGCTCCTAGACACTCCGCCCCTAGAGTACTCCGCCCCCTAGAGTACTCCGCCCCTAGACACTCCGCCCCTAGACACTCCGCCCCTAGAGTACTCCGCCCCTAGACACTCCGCCCCTAGACACTCCACCCCTAGAGTACTCCGCCCCTAGATACTCCGCCCCTAGACACTCCGCCCCCAGACACTCCTCCCCTAGACACTCCGCCCCTAGAGTACTCTGCCCCTAGACACTCTGCCCCTAAAGTACTCCGCCCCTAGACACTCCGCCCCTAGAGTACTCCGCCCCTAGACACTCCGCCCATATAGTACTCCACCCCTAGACACTCCGCCCCTAGAGTACTCTGCCCCTAGACACTCCGCTCCTAGACACTCCGCCCCTAGAGTACTCCGCCCCCTAGAGTACTCCGCCCCTAGACACTCCGCCCCTAGAGTACTCCGCCCCCCAGAGTACTCCGCCCCTAGACACTCCGCCCCTAGAGTATTTCGCCCCTAGACACTCCGCCCCAAGAGTACTCCGCCCGTAGACACTCCGCCCCTAGAGTACTCCGACCCTAAAGTACTCCGCCCCTAGACACTCCGCCCCTAGAGTACTCCGCCCCTAGAGTACTCCGCCCCTAGACACTCCACCCCTAGACACTCCGCCCCTAGACACTCTGCCCATAGAGTACTCCGCCCCTAGACACTCCACCCCTAGAGTACTCCGCCCCTAGACACTCCGCCACCAGACACTCCGCCCCTAGAGTACTCTGCCCCTAGAGTATTCCACCCCTAGAGTACTCCGCCCCTAGACACTCCACTCCTAGACACTCCGCCCCTAGACACTCCCCCCCTAGACACTCCACCCCTAGAGTACTCCGCCCCTAGACACTCCACCCCTAGACACTCCACCCCTAGAGTGCTCCGCCCCTAGACACTCCGCCCCTAGACACTCCGCCCCTAGACACTCCTCCCCTAGACACTCCGCCCCTAGAGTATTCCACCCCTAGACACTCCGCCCCTAGAGTACTCTGCCCCTAGACACTCCACCCCTAGAGTATTCCACCCCTAGACACTCCACCCCTAGAGTTCTCCGCCCCTAGACACTCCACCCCTAGAGTATTCCACCCCTAGACACTCCGCCCCTAGAGTACTCCACCCCTAGACACTCCGCCCCTAGAGTACTCCGCCCTTAGACACTCCACCCCTAGACACTCCAACCCTAGAGTACTCCGCCCCTAGAGTACTCCGCCCCTACACACTCCACTCCTAGACACTCTGCCCCTAGAGTACTCCACCCCTAGAGTACTCCACCCCTAGAGTATTCCGCCCCTAGAGTACTCCGCCCCTAGAGTATTCGGCCCCTAGACACTCCGCCCCTAGAGTACTCCTCCCCTAGAGTACTCTGCCCCTAGACACTCCGCCCCTAGACACTCCGCCCCTAGAGTACTCCACCTCTAGACACTCTGCTCCTAGACACTCCGCCCCTAGAGTACTCCGCCCCCTAGAGTACTCCACCCCTAGAGTATTCCACCCCTAGACACTCCACCCCTAGAGTACTCCGCCCCTAGACACTCCACCCCTAGAGTATTCCACCCCTAGACACTCCGCCCCTAGAGTACTCCACCCCTAGACACTCCGCCCCTAGAGTACTCCGCCCCTAGACACTCCACCCCTAGAGTATTCCACCCCTAGAGTACTCCGCCCCTAGAGTACTCCGCCCCTAGACACTCCGCTCCTAGACACTCGGCCCCTAGAGTACTCCACCCCTAGAGTACTCCACCCCTAGAGTATTCTGCCCCTAGAGTACTCCGCCCATAGAGTATTCGGCCCCTTGACACTCCACCCCTAGAGTACTCCGCCCCTAGAGTACTCCGCCCCTAGAGTACTCCGCCCCTAGACACTCCGCCCCTAGACACTCCGCCCCTAGAGTATTCGGCCCCTAGACACTCCGCCCCTAGAGTACTCCGCCCCTACACACTCCACTCCTAGACACTCTGCCCCTAGAGTACTCCACCCCTAGAGTACTCCACCCCTAGAGTATTCCGCCCCTAGAGTACTCCGCCCCTAGAGTATTCGGCCCCTAGACACTCCGCCCCTAGAGTACTCCTCCCCTAGAGTACTCTGCCCCTAGACACTCCGCCCCTAGACACTCCGCCCCTAGAGTACTCCACCTCTAGACACTCTGCTCCTAGACACTCCGCCCCTAGAGTACTCCGCCCCCTAGAGTACTCCACCCCTAGAGTATTCCACCCCTAGACACTCCACCCCTAGAGTACTCCGCCCCTAGACACTCCACCCCTAGAGTATTCCACCCCTAGACACTCCGCCCCTAGAGTACTCCACCCCTAGACACTCCGCCCCTAGAGTACTCCGCCCCTAGACACTCCACCCCTAGAGTATTCCACCCCTAGAGTACTCCGCCCCTAGAGTACTCCGCCCCTAGACACTCCGCTCCTAGACACTCGGCCCCTAGAGTACTCCACCCCTAGAGTACTCCACCCCTAGAGTATTCTGCCCCTAGAGTACTCCGCCCATAGAGTATTCGGCCCCTTGACACTCCACCCCTAGAGTACTCCGCCCCTAGAGTACTCCGCCCCTAGAGTACTCCGCCCCTAGACACTCCGCCCCTAGACACTCCGCCCCTAGAGTACTCCGCCCCTAGACACTCCGCTTCTAGACACTCCGCCCCCTAGAGTACTCCACCCCTAGAGTATTCCGCCCCTAGAGTATTCCGCCCCTAGAGTACTCCGCCCCTAGAGTACTCCGCCCCTAGACACTCGACCCCTAGAGTATTCCGCCCCTAGACACTCCGCCCCTAGACACTCCTCCCCTAGACACTCCGCCCCTGGAGTACTCTGCCCCTAGACATTCCGCCCCTAGAGTACTCCTCCCCTAGAGTACTCCGCCCCTAGACATTCCACCCCTATAGTACTCCGCCCCTTGAGTACTCCGCCCCTAGACACTCCACCCCTAGAGTATTCCGCCCCTAGAGTACTCCGCCCCTAGACACTCCACCCCTAGAGTACTCCGCCCCAAGAGTACTCCGCCTCTAGACACTCCGCCCCTAGACACTCCGCCCCTAGAGTACTCTGCCCCTAGACACTCCGCTCCTAGACACTCCGTCCCTAGAGTACTCCGCCCCCTAGACATTCCACCCCTAGAGTATTCCACCCCTAGACACTCCGCTCCTAGACACTCCGCCCCTAGAGTACTCCGCCCCCTAGACACTCCACCCCTGGAGTATTCCGCCCCTAGAGTATTCCGCCCCTAGAGTACTCCGCCCCAAGACACTCCACTCCTAGAGTACTCCACCCCTAGACACTCCACCCCTAGACACTCTGCCCCTACAGCAGGGCTGTGGAGTCGGTAGATAAATGTTCCGACTCCGGAGTTTTCTGTGCTTCCAACTCTGACTCCCCGACTCCTCTGTATTAATATGCGCTTGTATTTTATACATTCCTTGAAGGAAAGAAAGGCCACATACCTGTCATTACCACAGGACTACAGGCTGGGAAGCCAACAGTCTGCTGTATAGAACAGTTTGTGTGCTGATCTGCTGCTGAAGATAGGGCAGTGGGAGGATCCAGGAAGGGGCATTTATTATAAAACATCATTTCCCTAGTAGAATCCCATAGTCATGTTTAAAGGGGTACTCCGCCCCTAGACATCTTATCCCCTATCCAAATGATAGGGGATAAGATGTCAGATCGCCGGGGTCCTGCTGCTGGTGACCCCCGGGATCCCCGCTGCGGCACTGCGTACTTTCATTACTACACAGAGAGAGTTCGCTCTGTGCGTAATGATGGGCTATACAAGGGGATGGAGCAGTGTGACGTCATGGCTCCGCCCCTCGTGACATCACGGCCCTCCCCCTTAATGCAAGTTTATGGCAGGGGGGCGTGACGACCCCCACGCACCTTCCCATAGACTTGTATTGAGGGGGTGGGCCGTGACATCATGAGGGGCGGAGCCGTGATGCAACGATGCTCCAGCCCCTGTATCGCCCGTCATTACTCGCTCTGTGCAGTAATGAGCGCGCGGTGCCGCAGCGGCGATCCCGGGGGTCCCCAGCAGCGGGACCCCGGCGATCTGACATCTTATCCCCTTTCCAAAGGATAGGGGATAAGATGTCAGATCGCCGGGGTCCCGCTGCTGGGGACCCCCGGGATCGCCGATGCGGCACCGCGCTATCATTACTGCACAGAGCGAGTTCGCTCTGTGCGTAATGACGGGCGATACAGGGGCCGGAGCATCACTACATCACGACTCCGCCCCTCGTGATGTCTAGGGGCGGAGTACCCCTTTAAGCTAACAATCGAGTTTACAAGTTTTTATAGCCTTAGCTGAATGGCAGCAGTTTTTCCAATGGTTTACAGCTTCAGTCTTGAACTATTGACCCTCCATTCCCTTCACTTATACAAGTGTCTCTAGTCCTGCAAAAAACAGATTTCCTTAACCCCTTATCAGTGAGAGGTAGGTTACCCATGGGTTCCCTGTAACAGCAGAACACAACACTATGGAAAGTATAAGTATTGCCGCTCCTAATTGTGCGTTGCGTGCCATATAGTGACGCACATGAAAAGCTTCTTCACGGTCACTTAGCGTGTTCGTTTTGCGGTTACGTGAGGCCCTGCATGCATTGGTCTTTATTCTTACAGTAGAGAAGTCATTCATTATAACTTTTTGTGAATTGGGACATTTAAACTTGCTTTTTTTTTTTTTTATTTCAATCTAAATTTAGTCAGAGTCGGAGTCGGTGCATTGTTTGCACCCAAAATTTCGTCCTGACTCTGACTCCGACTCCACAGCCCTGCCCTACAGTACTCTGCCCCTAGAAACTCCGCCCTACACACTCCGCCCCTAGACAATCCACCCCTACAGTACTCTGCCCCTAGAAACTCCGCCCCTACACACTCCGCCCCTAGACAATCCACCCCTACAGTACTCCGCCCCTAAAGTACTCCGCCCCTAGACAATCCACCCCTACAGTACTCTGCCCCTAGAAACTCCGCCCCTACACACTCCGCCCCTAGACAATCCACCCCTACAGTACTCAGCCCCTACACACTCCGCCCCTACACACTTCGCCCCTAGAGTACTCCGCCCCTAGATATCTTCTCCCCTATCCAAAGGATAAGATGTCTGATCCTGCAGGACCCCCGCGATCTCCATGCTGCACCCAGCGTTCGTTTAGAGCATCATTCGCAGTGCCGGAGGCTCTTGACATCACTTTCGCGCCCCCTCAATGCAAGTCTATGGGAAGGGGCGTGTTATGTTATGGGGTACTGTGGTATGTGGACCTTATGTTATGGGGTATTGTGGCACGTGGACCTTATGTTATGGGGTACTGTGGTATGTGGACCTTATGTTATGGGGTATTGTGCTGTGTGGACCTTATGTTATGGGGTATTGTGCTGCGTGGACCTTATGTTCTGGGGTATTGTGGCACGTGGACCTTATGTTATGGGGTACTGTGCTATGTGGACCTTATGTTATGGGGTATTGTGCTGTGTGGACCTTATGTTCTGGGGTATTGTGGCACGTGGTCCTTGTGTTATGGGGTATTGTGCTGTGTGGACCTTATGTTATGGGGTATTGTGCTGCGTGGACCTTATGTTATGGGGTATTGTGCTGCGTGGTCCTTATGTTATGGGGTATTGTGCTGCGTGGTCCTTATGTTATGGGGTATTGTGCTGTGTGGTCCTTATGTTATGGGGTATTGTGCTGTGTGGTCCTTATGTTATGGGGTATTGTGCTGCGTGGTCCTTATGTTATGGGGCATTGTGCTGTGTGAACCTTATGTTATGGGGCATTGTGCTGTGTGGTCCTTATGGTATGGGGTATTGTGCTGCGTGGTCCTTATGTTCTGGGGTATTGTGCTGTGTGGTCCTTATGTTATGGGGTATTGTGCTGTGTGGACCTTATGTTATGGGGTATTGTGCTGTGTGGACCTTATGTTATGGGGTATTGTGCTGTGTGGACCTTATGTTATGGGGCATTGTGGCACATGGTCCTTATGTTATGGGTTATTGTGCTGTGTGGACCTTATGTTATGGGGTATTGTGCTGTGTGAACCTTATGTTATGGGGTATTGTACTGCGTGGTCCTTATGTTATGGGGCATTGTGCTGTGTGAACCTTATGTTATGGGGCATTGTGCTGTGTGGTCCTTATGTTATGGGGCATTGTGCTGTGTGGTCCTTATGGTATGGGGTATTGTGCTGCGTGGTCCTTATGTTCTGGGGTATTGTGCTGTGTGGTCCTTATGTTATGGGGTATTGTGCTGTGTGGACCTTATGTTATGGGGTATTGTGCTGTGTGGACCTTATGTTATGGGGTATTGTGCTGTGTGGACCTTATGTTATGGGGCATTGTGCTGTGTGGTCCTTATGTTATGGGGTATTGTGCTGCGTGGTCCTTATGTTATGGGGTATTGTGCTGTGTGGACCTTATGTTATGGGGCATTGTGCTGCGTGGACCTTATGTTATGGGGTATTGTGCTGTGTGGTCCTTATGTTATGGGGTATTGTGCTGTGTGGACCTTATGTTATGGGGCATTGTGCTGTGTGGTCCTTATGTTATGGGGTATTGTGCTGCGTGGTCCTTATGTTATGGGGCATTGTGCTGTGTGGTCCTTATGGTATGGGGTATTGTGCTGTGTGGTCCTTATGTTATGGGGTATTGTGCTGCGTGGACCTTATGTTATGGGGTATTGTGCTGTGTGGTCCTTATGTTATGGGGTATTGTGGCACGTGGTCCTTGTGTTATGGGGTATTGTGCTGTATGGACCTTATGTTATGGGGTATTGTGCTGTATGGACCTTATGTTATGGGGTATTGTGGCACGTGGACCTCATGTTATGGGGTATTGTGCTGTATGGACCTTATGTTATGGGGTATTGTGGCACGTGGTCCTTATGTTATGGGGTATTGTGCTGCGTGGACCTTATGTTATGGGGTATTGTGCTGTGTGGTCCTTATGTTATGGGGTATTGTGGCACGTGGTCCTTATGTTATGGGGTATTGTGCTGCGTGGACCTTATGTTATGGGGTATTGTGCTGCGTGGACCTTATGTTATGGGGTATTGAGGCACGTGGACCTTATGTTATGGGGTATTGTGGCACGTGGTCCTTATGTTATGGGGTACTGTGGTATGTGGTCCTTATGTTATGGGGTATTGTGCTGCGTGGACCTTATGTTATGGGGTATTGTGCTTCGTGGTCCTTATGTTATGGGGTATTGTGCTGTGTGGACCTTATGTTCTGGGGTATTGTGGCACGTGGTCCTTGTGTTATGGGGTATTGTGCTGTGTGGTCCTTATGTTCTGGGGTATTGTGCTGTGTGGACCTTATGTTCTGGGGTATTGTGCTGCGTGGTCCTTATGTTATGGGGTATTGTGGCACATGGTCCTTATGTTATGGGGTATTGTGCTGTGTGGACCTTATGTTATGGGGTATTGTGCTGTGTGGTCCTTATGTTATGGGGTATTGTGCTTTGTGGACCTTATGTTATGGGGTATTGTGCTGTGTGGACCTTATGTTATGGGGTATTGTGCTGTGTGGTCCTTATGTTCTGGAGTATTGTGCTGCGTGGACCTTATGTTATGGGGTATTGTGCTGTGTGGACCTTATGTTATGGGGTATTGTGCTGTGTGGACCTTATGTTATCGGGTATTGTGCTGCGTGGACCTTATGTTATGGAGTATTGTGCTGTGTGGACCTTATGTTCTGGGGTATTGTGGCACGTGGTCCTTGTGTTATGGGGTATTGTGCTGTGTGGTCCTTATGTTCTGGGGTATTGTGCTGTGTGGACCTTATGTTCTGGGGTATTGTGGCACGTGGACCTTATGTTATGGGGTATTGTGCTGTGTGGACCTTATGTTATGGGGTATTGTGCTGTGTGGACCTTATGTTATGGGGTATTGTGCTGTGTGGACCTTATGTTATGGGGTATTGTGCTGTGTGGTCCTTATGTTATGGGGTATTGTGCTGCGTGGACCTTATGTTATGGGGTATTGTGCTGCGTGGACCTTTGTTATGGGGTACTGTGGTATGTGGACCTTATGTTATGGGGTATTGTGCTGCGTGGACCTTATGTTATGGGGTATTGTGGCACGTGGACCTTATGTTATGGGTACTGTGGTATGTGGACCTTATGTTATGGGGTATTGTGTTGCGTGGACCTTATGTTATGGGGTATTGTGCTGTATGGACCTTATGTTATGGGGTATTGTGCTGTATGGACCTTATGTTATGGGGTATTGTGCCGTTTTTTTATTTCAATCTAAATTTAGTCAGAGTCGGAGTCGGTGCATAGTTTGCACCCAAAATTTCGTCCTGACTCTGACTCCGACTCCACAGCCCTGCCCTACAGTACTCTGCCCCTAGAAACTCTGCCCTACACACTCCGCCCCTAGACAATCCACCCCTACAGTACTCTGCCCCTAGAAACTCCGCCCCTACACACTCCGCCCCTAGACAATCCACCCCTACAGTACTCCGCCCCTAAAGTACTCCGCCCCTAGACAATCCACCCCTACAGTACTCTGCCCCTAGAAACTCCGCCCCTACACACTCCGCCCCTAGACAATCCACCCCTACAGTACTCCGCCCCTAAAGTACTCCGCCCCTAGACAATCCACCCCTACAGTACTCTGCCCCTAGAAACTCCGCCCCTACACACTCCGCCCCTAGACAATCCACCCCTACAGTACTCAGCCCCTACACACTCCGCCCCTACACACTTCGCCCCTAGAGTACTCCGCCCCTAGATATCTTCTCCCCTATCCAAAGGATAAGATGTCTGATCCTGCAGGACCCCCGCGATCTCCATGCTGCACCCAGCGTTCGTTTAGAGCATCATTCGCAGTGCCGGAGGCTCTTGACATCACTTTCGCGCCCCCTCAATGCAAGTCTATGGGAAGGGGCGTGTTATGTTATGGGGTACTGTGGTATGTGGACCTTATGTTATGGGGTATTGTGGCACGTGGACCTTATGTTATGGGGTACTGTGGTATGTGGACCTTATGTTATGGGGTATTGTGCTGTGTGGACCTTATGTTATGGGGTATTGTGCTGCGTGGACCTTATGTTCTGGGGTATTGTGGCACGTGGACCTTACGTTATGGGGTATTGTGCTGTGTGGACCTTATGTTATGGGGTATTGTGGCACGTGGACCTTATGTTATGGGGTATTGTGCCGTGTGGACTTTATGTTATGGGGTATTGTGGCACGTGGACCTTATGTTATGGGGTATTGTGCTGTGTGGACCTTATGTTCTGGGGTATTGTGCTGTGTGGACCTTATGTTCTGGGGTATTGTGCTGCGTGGACCTTATGTTATGGGGTATTGTGCTGCGTGGACCTTTGTTATGGGGTACTGTGGTATGTGGACCTTATGTTATGGGGTATTGTGCTGCGTGGACCTTATGTTATGGGGTATTGTGGCAAGTGGACCTTATGTTATGGGTACTGTGGTATGTGGACCTTATGTTATGGGGTATTGTGTTGCGTGGACCTTATGTTATGGGGTATTGTGCTGTATGGACCTTATGTTATGGGGTATTGTGCTGTATGGACCTTATGTTATGGGGTATTGTGCTGTATGGACCTTATGTTATGGGGTATTGTGCCGTGTGGACCTTACGTTATGGGGTATTGTGCTGTGTGGACCTTATGTTATGGGGTATTGTGGCACGTGGACCTTATGTTATGGGGTATTGTGCCGTGTGGACTTTATGTTATGGGGTATTGTGGCACGTGGACCTTATGTTATGGGGTATTGTGCTGTGTGGACCTTATGTTATGGGGTATTGTGGCACGTGGACCTTATGTTATGGGGTATTGTGCTGTGTGGACCTTATGTTATGGGGTATTGTGGCACGTGGTCCTTATATTATGGGGTATTGTGCCGTGTGGACCTTATGTTATGGGGTATTGTGCCGTGTGGACCTTATGTTATGGGGTATTGTGGCACGTGGACCTTATGTTATGGGGTATTGTGGCACGTGGTCCTTATGTTATGGGGTATTGTGCCGTGTGGACCTTATGTTATGGGGTATTGTGCCGTGTGGACCTTATGTTATGGGGTATTGTGGCACGTGGACCTTATGTTATGGGGTATTGTGGCACGTGGACCTTATGTTATGGGGTATTGTGCTGTGTGGACCTTATGTTATGGGGTATTGTGCCGTGTGGACCTTATGTTATGGGGTATTATGCTGTATGGACCTTATGTTATGGGGTATTGTGCTGTATGGACCTTATGTTATGGGGTATTGTGGCACGTGGACCTCATGTTATGGGGTATTGTGCTGTGTGGACCTTATGTTATGGGGTATTGTGGCACGTGGTCCTTATGTTATGGGGTATTGTGCCATGTGGACCTTATGTTATGGGGTATTGTGACACGCGGACCTTATGTTATGGGGTATTGTGGCACGTGGACCTTATGTTATGGGGTATTGTGCTGTGTGGACCTTATGTTATGGGGTATTGTGCTGTGTGGACCTTATGTTATGGGGCATTGTGCTGTGTGGTCCTTATGTTATGGGGTATTGTGCTGTGTGGACCTTATGTTATGGGGTATTGTGGCACGTGGACCTTATGTTATGGGGTATTGTGCGGTGTGGACCTTATGTTATGGGGCATTGTGCTGTGTGGTCCTTATGTTATGGGGTATTGTGGCACGTGGACCTTATGTTATGGGGTATTGTGCTGTGTGGACCTTATGTTATGGGGTATTGTGCTGCGTGAACCTTATGTTATGGGGTATTGTGGCACGTGGACCTTATGTTATGGGGTATTGTGCTGCGTGGACCTTATGTTATGGGGTATTGTGCTGCGTGGTCCTCATGTTATGGGGTATTGTTGCACGTGGTCCTTGTGTTCTGGGGTATTGTGCTGTGTGGACCTTATGTTATGGGGCATTGTGCTGTGTGGTCCTTATGTTATGGGGTATTGTGCTGTGTGGACCTTATGTTATGGGGTATTGTGGCACGTGGACCTTATGTTATGGGGTATTGTGCGGTGTGGACCTTATGTTATGGGGCATTGTGCTGTGTGGTCCTTATGTTATGGGGTATTGTGGCACGTGGACCTTATGTTATGGGGTATTGTGCTGTGTGGACCTTATGTTATGGGGTATTGTGCTGCGTGAACCTTATGTTATGGGGTATTGTGGCACGTGGACCTTATGTTATGGGGTATTGTGCTGCGTGGACCTTATGTTATGGGGTATTGTGCTGCGTGGTCCTCATGTTATGGGGTATTGTGGCACGTGGTCCTTGTGTTCTGGGGTATTGTGCTGCGTGGTCCTTGTGTTCTGGGGTATTGTGCCGCGTGGTCCTTATATTATGGGGTAATGTGGCACGTAGTCCTTGTGTTATGGGGTATTGTGCCGAGTGGTCCTTGTGTTATGGGGTATTGTGCTGTGTGGTCCTTGTGTTCTGGGGTATTGTGCTGTGTGGTCCTTATGTTATGGGGTATTGTGCTGTGTGGTCCTTATGTTATGGGGTATTGTCCCGCGTGGTCCTTATGTTCTGGGGTATTGTGCCGCGTGGTCCTTGTGTTCTGGGGTATTGTGCTGCGTGGTCCTTATGTTATGGGGTATTATGCTGCGTGGTCCTTGTGTTCTGGGGTATTGTGCTGCGTGGTCCTTATGTTCTGGGGTATTGTGCCGCGTGGTCCTTATGTTCTGGGGTATTGTGGCACGTGGTCCTTGTGTTCTGGGGTATTGTGCTGCGTGGTCCTTATGTTATGGGGTATTGTGCTGTGTGGTCCTTATGTTATGGGGTATTGTGGCACGTGGTCCTTGTGTTATGGGGTATTGTGCTGTATGGACCTTATGTTATGGGGTATTGTGCTGTATGGACCTTATGTTATGGGGTATTGTGGCACGTGGACCTCATGTTATGGGGTATTGTGCTGTATGGACCTTATGTTATGGGGTATTGTGGCACGTGGTCCTTATGTTATGGGGTATTGTGCTGCGTGGACCTTATGTTATGGGGTATTGTGCTGTGTGGTCCTTATGTTATGGGGTATTGTGGCACGTGGTCCTTATGTTATGGGGTATTGTGCTGCGTGGACCTTATGTTATGGGGTATTGTGCTGCGTGGACCTTATGTTATGGGGTATTGAGGCACGTGGACCTTATGTTATGGGGTATTGTGGCACGTGGTCCTTATGTTATGGGGTACTGTGGTATGTGGTCCTTATGTTATGGGGTATTGTGCTGCGTGGACCTTATGTTATGGGGTATTGTGCTTCGTGGTCCTTATGTTATGGGGTATTGTGCTGTGTGGACCTTATGTTCTGGGGTATTGTGGCACGTGGTCCTTGTGTTATGGGGTATTGTGCTGTGTGGTCCTTATGTTCTGGGGTATTGTGCTGTGTGGACCTTATGTTCTGGGGTATTGTGCTGCGTGGTCCTTATGTTATGGGGTATTGTGGCACATGGTCCTTATGTTATGGGGTATTGTGCTGTGTGGACCTTATGTTATGGGGTATTGTGCTGTGTGGTCCTTATGTTATGGGGTATTGTGCTGTGTGGACCTTATGTTATGGGGTATTGTGCTGTGTGGACCTTATGTTATGGGGTATTGTGCTGTGTGGTCCTTATGTTCTGGAGTATTGTGCTGCGTGGACCTTATGTTATGGGGTATTGTGCTGTGTGGACCTTATGTTATGGGGTATTGTGCTGTGTGGACCTTATGTTATCGGGTATTGTGCTGCGTGGACCTTATGTTATGGAGTATTGTGCTGTGTGGACCTTATGTTCTGGGGTATTGTGGCACGTGGTCCTTGTGTTATGGGGTATTGTGCTGTGTGGTCCTTATGTTCTGGGGTATTGTGCTGTGTGGACCTTATGTTCTGGGGTATTGTGGCACGTGGACCTTATGTTATGGGGTATTGTGCTGTGTGGACCTTATGTTATGGGGTATTGTGCTGTGTGGACCTTATGTTATGGGGTATTGTGCTGTGTGGACCTTATGTTATGGGGTATTGTGCTGTGTGGTCCTTATGTTATGGGGTATTGTGCTGCGTGGACCTTATGTTATGGGGTATTGTGCTGCGTGGACCTTTGTTATGGGGTACTGTGGTATGTGGACCTTATGTTATGGGGTATTGTGCTGCGTGGACCTTATGTTATGGGGTATTGTGGCACGTGGACCTTATGTTATGGGTACTGTGGTATGTGGACCTTATGTTATGGGGTATTGTGTTGCGTGGACCTTATGTTATGGGGTATTGTGCTGTATGGACCTTATGTTATGGGGTATTGTGCTGTATGGACCTTATGTTATGGGGTATTGTGCCGTTTTTTTATTTCAATCTAAATTTAGTCAGAGTCGGAGTCGGTGCATAGTTTGCACCCAAAATTTCGTCCTGACTCTGACTCCGACTCCACAGCCCTGCCCTACAGTACTCTGCCCCTAGAAACTCTGCCCTACACACTCCGCCCCTAGACAATCCACCCCTACAGTACTCTGCCCCTAGAAACTCCGCCCCTACACACTCCGCCCCTAGACAATCCACCCCTACAGTACTCCGCCCCTAAAGTACTCCGCCCCTAGACAATCCACCCCTACAGTACTCTGCCCCTAGAAACTCCGCCCCTACACACTCCGCCCCTAGACAATCCACCCCTACAGTACTCCGCCCCTAAAGTACTCCGCCCCTAGACAATCCACCCCTACAGTACTCTGCCCCTAGAAACTCCGCCCCTACACACTCCGCCCCTAGACAATCCACCCCTACAGTACTCAGCCCCTACACACTCCGCCCCTACACACTTCGCCCCTAGAGTACTCCGCCCCTAGATATCTTCTCCCCTATCCAAAGGATAAGATGTCTGATCCTGCAGGACCCCCGCGATCTCCATGCTGCACCCAGCGTTCGTTTAGAGCATCATTCGCAGTGCCGGAGGCTCTTGACATCACTTTCGCGCCCCCTCAATGCAAGTCTATGGGAAGGGGCGTGTTATGTTATGGGGTACTGTGGTATGTGGACCTTATGTTATGGGGTATTGTGGCACGTGGACCTTATGTTATGGGGTACTGTGGTATGTGGACCTTATGTTATGGGGTATTGTGCTGTGTGGACCTTATGTTATGGGGTATTGTGCTGCGTGGACCTTATGTTCTGGGGTATTGTGGCACGTGGACCTTACGTTATGGGGTATTGTGCTGTGTGGACCTTATGTTATGGGGTATTGTGGCACGTGGACCTTATGTTATGGGGTATTGTGCCGTGTGGACTTTATGTTATGGGGTATTGTGGCACGTGGACCTTATGTTATGGGGTATTGTGCTGTGTGGACCTTATGTTCTGGGGTATTGTGCTGTGTGGACCTTATGTTCTGGGGTATTGTGCTGCGTGGACCTTATGTTATGGGGTATTGTGCTGCGTGGACCTTTGTTATGGGGTACTGTGGTATGTGGACCTTATGTTATGGGGTATTGTGCTGCGTGGACCTTATGTTATGGGGTATTGTGGCAAGTGGACCTTATGTTATGGGTACTGTGGTATGTGGACCTTATGTTATGGGGTATTGTGTTGCGTGGACCTTATGTTATGGGGTATTGTGCTGTATGGACCTTATGTTATGGGGTATTGTGCTGTATGGACCTTATGTTATGGGGTATTGTGCTGTATGGACCTTATGTTATGGGGTATTGTGCCGTGTGGACCTTACGTTATGGGGTATTGTGCTGTGTGGACCTTATGTTATGGGGTATTGTGGCACGTGGACCTTATGTTATGGGGTATTGTGCCGTGTGGACTTTATGTTATGGGGTATTGTGGCACGTGGACCTTATGTTATGGGGTATTGTGCTGTGTGGACCTTATGTTATGGGGTATTGTGGCACGTGGACCTTATGTTATGGGGTATTGTGCTGTGTGGACCTTATGTTATGGGGTATTGTGGCACGTGGTCCTTATATTATGGGGTATTGTGCCGTGTGGACCTTATGTTATGGGGTATTGTGCCGTGTGGACCTTATGTTATGGGGTATTGTGGCACGTGGACCTTATGTTATGGGGTATTGTGGCACGTGGTCCTTATGTTATGGGGTATTGTGCCGTGTGGACCTTATGTTATGGGGTATTGTGCCGTGTGGACCTTATGTTATGGGGTATTGTGGCACGTGGACCTTATGTTATGGGGTATTGTGGCACGTGGACCTTATGTTATGGGGTATTGTGCTGTGTGGACCTTATGTTATGGGGTATTGTGCCGTGTGGACCTTATGTTATGGGGTATTATGCTGTATGGACCTTATGTTATGGGGTATTGTGCTGTATGGACCTTATGTTATGGGGTATTGTGGCACGTGGACCTCATGTTATGGGGTATTGTGCTGTGTGGACCTTATGTTATGGGGTATTGTGGCACGTGGTCCTTATGTTATGGGGTATTGTGCCATGTGGACCTTATGTTATGGGGTATTGTGACACGCGGACCTTATGTTATGGGGTATTGTGGCACGTGGACCTTATGTTATGGGGTATTGTGCTGTGTGGACCTTATGTTATGGGGTATTGTGCTGTGTGGACCTTATGTTATGGGGCATTGTGCTGTGTGGTCCTTATGTTATGGGGTATTGTGCTGTGTGGACCTTATGTTATGGGGTATTGTGGCACGTGGACCTTATGTTATGGGGTATTGTGCGGTGTGGACCTTATGTTATGGGGCATTGTGCTGTGTGGTCCTTATGTTATGGGGTATTGTGGCACGTGGACCTTATGTTATGGGGTATTGTGCTGTGTGGACCTTATGTTATGGGGTATTGTGCTGCGTGAACCTTATGTTATGGGGTATTGTGGCACGTGGACCTTATGTTATGGGGTATTGTGCTGCGTGGACCTTATGTTATGGGGTATTGTGCTGCGTGGTCCTCATGTTATGGGGTATTGTGGCACGTGGTCCTTGTGTTCTGGGGTATTGTGCTGTGTGGACCTTATGTTATGGGGCATTGTGCTGTGTGGTCCTTATGTTATGGGGTATTGTGCTGTGTGGACCTTATGTTATGGGGTATTGTGGCACGTGGACCTTATGTTATGGGGTATTGTGCGGTGTGGACCTTATGTTATGGGGCATTGTGCTGTGTGGTCCTAATGTTATGGGGTATTGTGGCACGTGGACCTTATGTTATGGGGTATTGTGCTGTGTGGACCTTATGTTATGGGGTATTGTGCTGCGTGAACCTTATGTTATGGGGTATTGTGGCACGTGGACCTTATGTTATGGGGTATTGTGCTGCGTGGACCTTATGTTATGGGGTATTGTGCTGCGTGGTCCTCATGTTATGGGGTATTGTGGCACGTGGTCCTTGTGTTCTGGGGTATTGTGCTGCGTGGTCCTTGTGTTCTGGGGTATTGTGCCGCGTGGTCCTTATATTATGGGGTAATGTGGCACGTAGTCCTTGTGTTATGGGGTATTGTGCCGAGTGGTCCTTGTGTTATGGGGTATTGTGCTGTGTGGTCCTTGTGTTCTGGGGTATTGTGCTGTGTGGTCCTTATGTTATGGGGTATTGTGCTGTGTGGTCCTTATGTTATGGGGTATTGTCCCGCGTGGTCCTTATGTTCTGGGGTATTGTGCCGCGTGGTCCTTGTGTTCTGGGGTATTGTGCTGCGTGGTCCTTATGTTATGGGGTATTATGCTGCGTGGTCCTTGTGTTCTGGGGTATTGTGCTGCGTGGTCCTTATGTTCTGGGGTATTGTGCCGCGTGGTCCTTATGTTCTGGGGTATTGTGGCACGTGGTCCTTGTGTTCTGGGGTATTGTGCTGCGTGGTCCTTATGTTATGGGGTATTGTGCTGTGTGGTCCTTATGTTATGGGGTATTGTGGCACGTGGTCCTTGTGTTATGGGGTATTGTGCTGTATGGACCTTATGTTATGGGGTATTGTGCTGTATGGACCTTATGTTATGGGGTATTGTGGCACGTGGACCTCATGTTATGGGGTATTGTGCTGTATGGACCTTATGTTATGGGGTATTGTGGCACGTGGTCCTTATGTTATGGGGTATTGTGCTGCGTGGACCTTATGTTATGGGGTATTGTGCTGTGTGGTCCTTATGTTATGGGGTATTGTGGCACGTGGTCCTTATGTTATGGGGTATTGTGCTGCGTGGACCTTATGTTATGGGGTATTGTGCTGCGTGGACCTTATGTTATGGGGTATTGAGGCACGTGGACCTTATGTTATGGGGTATTGTGGCACGTGGTCCTTATGTTATGGGGTACTGTGGTATGTGGTCCTTATGTTATGGGGTATTGTGCTGCGTGGACCTTATGTTATGGGGTATTGTGCTTCGTGGTCCTTATGTTATGGGGTATTGTGCTGTGTGGACCTTATGTTCTGGGGTATTGTGGCACGTGGTCCTTGTGTTATGGGGTATTGTGCTGTGTGGTCCTTATGTTCTGGGGTATTGTGCTGTGTGGACCTTATGTTCTGGGGTATTGTGCTGCGTGGTCCTTATGTTATGGGGTATTGTGGCACATGGTCCTTATGTTATGGGGTATTGTGCTGTGTGGACCTTATGTTATGGGGTATTGTGCTGTGTGGTCCTTATGTTATGGGGTATTGTGCTGCGTGGACCTTATGTTATGGGGTATTGTGCTGCGTGGACCTTATGTTATGGGGTATTGTGCTGTGTGGACCTTATGTTATGGGGTATTGTGCTGTGTGGACCTTATGTTATCGGGTATTGTGCTGCGTGGACCTTATGTTATGGAGTATTGTGCTGTGTGGACCTTATGTTCTGGGGTATTGTGGCACGTGGTCCTTGTGTTATGGGGTATTGTGCTGTGTGGTCCTTATGTTCTGGGGTATTGTGCTGTGTGGACCTTATGTTCTGGGGTATTGTGGCACGTGGACCTTATGTTATGGGGTATTGTGCTGTGTGGACCTTATGTTATGGGGTATTGTGCTGTGTGGACCTTATGTTCTGGGGTATTGTGCTGTGTGGACCTTATGTTATGGGGTATTGTGCTGTGTGGTCCTTATGTTATGGGGTATTGTGCTGCGTGGACCTTATGTTATGGGGTATTGTGCTGCGTGGACCTTTGTTATGGGGTACTGTGGTATGTGGACCTTATGTTATGGGGTATTGTGCTGCGTGGACCTTATGTTATGGGGTATTGTGGCACGTGGACCTTATGTTATGGGTACTGTGGTATGTGGACCTTATGTTATGGGGTATTGTGTTGCGTGGACCTTATGTTATGGGGTATTGTGCTGTATGGACCTTATGTTATGGGGTATTGTGCTGTATGGACCTTATGTTATGGGGTATTGTGCTGTATGGACCTTATGTTATGGGGTATTGTGCCGTTTTTTTATTTCAATCTAAATTTAGTCAGAGTCGGAGTCGGTGCATAGTTTGCACCCAAAATTTCGTCCTGACTCTGACTCCGACTCCACAGCCCTGCCCTACAGTACTCTGCCCCTAGAAACTCCGCCCTACACACTCCGCCCCTAGACAATCCACCCCTACAGTACTCTGCCCCTAGAAACTCCGCCCCTACACACTCCGCCCCTAGACAATCCACCCCTACAGTACTCCGCCCCTAAAGTACTCCGCCCCTAGACAATCCACCCCTACAGTACTCTGCCCCTAGAAACTCCGCCCCTACACACTCCGCCCCTAGACAATCCACCCCTACAGTACTCAGCCCCTACACACTCCGCCCCTACACACTTCGCCCCTAGAGTACTCCGCCCCTAGATATCTTCTCCCCTATCCAAAGGATAAGATGTCTGATCCTGCAGGACCCCCGCGATCTCCATGCTGCACCCAGCGTTCGTTTAGAGCATCATTCGCAGTGCCGGAGGCTCTTGACATCACTTTCGCGCCCCCTCAATGCAAGTCTATGGGAAGGGGCGTGTTATGTTATGGGGTACTGTGGTATGTGGACCTTATGTTATGGGGTATTGTGGCACGTGGACCTTATGTTATGGGGTACTGTGGTATGTGGACCTTATGTTATGGGGTATTGTGCTGTGTGGACCTTATGTTATGGGGTATTGTGCTGCGTGGACCTTATGTTCTGGGGTATTGTGGCACGTGGACCTTACGTTATGGGGTATTGTGCTGTGTGGACCTTATGTTATGGGGTATTGTGGCACGTGGACCTTATGTTATGGGGTATTGTGCCGTGTGGACTTTATGTTATGGGGTATTGTGGCACGTGGACCTTATGTTATGGGGTATTGTGCTGTGTGGACCTTATGTTCTGGGGTATTGTGCTGTGTGGACCTTATGTTCTGGGGTATTGTGCTGCGTGGACCTTATGTTATGGGGTATTGTGCTGCGTGGACCTTTGTTATGGGGTACTGTGGTATGTGGACCTTATGTTATGGGGTATTGTGCTGCGTGGACCTTATGTTATGGGGTATTGTGGCACGTGGACCTTATGTTATGGGTACTGTGGTATGTGGACCTTATGTTATGGGGTATTGTGTTGCGTGGACCTTATGTTATGGGGTATTGTGCTGTATGGACCTTATGTTATGGGGTATTGTGCTGTATGGACCTTATGTTATGGGGTATTGTGCTGTATGGACCTTATGTTATGGGGTATTGTGCCGTGTGGACCTTACGTTATGGGGTATTGTGCTGTGTGGACCTTATGTTATGGGGTATTGTGGCACGTGGACCTTATGTTATGGGGTATTGTGCCGTGTGGACTTTATGTTATGGGGTATTGTGGCACGTGGACCTTATGTTATGGGGTATTGTGCTGTGTGGACCTTATGTTATGGGGTATTGTGGCACGTGGACCTTATGTTATGGGGTATTGTGCTGTGTGGACCTTATGTTATGGGGTATTGTGGCACGTGGTCCTTATATTATGGGGTATTGTGCCGTGTGGACCTTATGTTATGGGGTATTGTGCCGTGTGGACCTTATGTTATGGGGTATTGTGGCACGTGGACCTTATGTTATGGGGTATTGTGGCACGTGGTCCTTATGTTATGGGGTATTGTGCCGTGTGGACCTTATGTTATGGGGTATTGTGCCGTGTGGACCTTATGTTATGGGGTATTGTGGCACGTGGACCTTATGTTATGGGGTATTGTGGCACGTGGACCTTATGTTATGGGGTATTGTGCTGTGTGGACCTTATGTTATGGGGTATTGTGTCGTGTGGACCTTATGTTATGGGGTATTATGCTGTATGGACCTTATGTTATGGGGTATTGTGCTGTATGGACCTTATGTTATGGGGTATTGTGGCACGTGGACCTCATGTTATGGGGTATTGTGCTGTGTGGACCTTATGTTATGGGGTATTGTGGCACGTGGTCCTTATGTTATGGGGTATTGTGCCATGTGGACCTTATGTTATGGGGTATTGTGACACGCGGACCTTATGTTATGGGGTATTGTGGCACGTGGACCTTATGTTATGGGGTATTGTGCTGTGTGGACCTTATGTTATGGGGTATTGTGCTGTGTGGACCTTATGTTATGGGGCATTGTGCTGTGTGGTCCTTATGTTATGGGGTATTGTGCTGTGTGGACCTTATGTTATGGGGTATTGTGGCACGTGGACCTTATGTTATGGGGTATTGTGCGGTGTGGACCTTATGTTATGGGGCATTGTGCTGTGTGGTCCTTATGTTATGGGGTATTGTGGCACGTGGACCTTATGTTATGGGGTATTGTGCTGTGTGGACCTTATGTTATGGGGTATTGTGCTGCGTGAACCTTATGTTATGGGGTATTGTGGCACGTGGACCTTATGTTATGGGGTATTGTGCTGCGTGGACCTTATGTTGTGGGGTATTGTGCTGCGTGGTCCTTATGTTATGGGGTATTGTGGCACGTGGTCCTTGTGTTCTGGGGTATTGTGCTGCGTGGTCCTTGTGTTCTGGGGTATTGTGCCGCGTGGTCCTTATATTATGGGGTAATGTGGCACGTAGTCCTTGTGTTATGGGGTATTGTGCCGAGTGGTCCTTGTGTTATGGGGTATTGTGCTGTGTGGTCCTTGTGTTCTGGGGTATTGTGCTGTGTGGTCCTTATGTTATGGGGTATTGTGCTGTGTGGTCCTTATGTTATGGGGTATTGTCCCGCGTGGTCCTTATGTTCTGGGGTATTGTGCCGCGTGGTCCTTGTGTTCTGGGGTATTGTGCTGCGTGGTCCTTATGTTATGGGGTATTATGCTGCGTGGTCCTTGTGTTCTGGGGTATTGTGCTGCGTGGTCCTTATGTTCTGGGGTATTGTGCCGCGTGGTCCTTATGTTCTGGGGTATTGTGGCACGTGGTCCTTGTGTTCTGGGGTATTGTGCTGCGTGGTCCTTATGTTATGGGGTATTGTGCTGCGTGGTCCTTATAATCTGGGGTATTGTGCCGCGTGGTCCTTGTGTTCTGGGGTATTGTGCCGCGTGGTCCTTGTGTTCTGGGGTAATGTGGCACGTGGTCCTTGTGTTCTGGGGTAATGTGGCAGGTGGTCCTTGTGTTCTGGGGTAATGTGGCACGTGGTCCTTGTGTTCTGGGGTAATGTGGCAGGTGGTCCTTGTGTTATGGGGTAATGTGGCACGTGGTCCTTGTGTTCTGGGGTATTGTGCTGCGTGGTCCTTGTGTTCTGGGGTAATGTGGCACGTGGTCCTTGTGTTCTGGGGTAATGTGGCACGTGGTCCTTGTGTTCTGGGGTATTGTGTTGTGTGGTCCTTGTGTTCTGGGGTATTGTGCTGCGTGGTCCTTGTGTTCTGGGGTACTGTGTTGTGTGGTCCTTGTGTTCTGGGGTATTGTGTTGTGTGGTCCTTGTGTTCTGGGGTATTGTGCTGCGTGGTCCTTGTGTTCTGGGGTAATGTGGCACGTGGTCCTTGTGTTCTGGGGTAATGTGGCACGTGGTCCTTGTGTTCTGGGGTATTGTGTTGTGTGGTCCTTGTGTTCTGGGGTACTGTGTTGTGTGGTCCTTGTGTTCTGGGGTATTGTGTTGTGTGGTCCTTGTGTTCTGGGGTATTGTGCTGCGTGGTCCTTGTGTTCTGGGGTAATGTGGCACGTGGTCCTTGTGTTCTGGGGTATTGTGTTGTGTGGTCCTTGTGTTCTGGGGTATTGTGCTGCGTGGTCCTTGTGTTCTGGGGTAATGTGCTGCGTGGTCCTTGTGTTCTGGGGTACTGTGTTGTGTGGTCCTTGTGTTCTGGGGTATTGTGCTGCGTGGTCCTTGTGTTCTGGGGTAATGTGGCACGTGGTCCTTGTGTTCTGGGGTATTGTGTTGTGTGGTCCTTGTGTTCTGGGGTATTGTGCTGCGTGGTCCTTGTGTTCTGGGGTACTGTGTTGTGTGGTCCTTGTGTTCTGGGGTATTGTGCTGCGTGGTCCTTGTGTTCTGGGGTAATGTGGCACGTGGTCCTTGTGTTCTGGGGTAATGTGCTGCATGGTCCTTGTGTTCTGGGGTAATGTGGCACGTGGTCCTTGTGTTCTGGGACATTGTGCCGGATTCTTCTTACGATCTTTCTTGTTTTGTTGTTGTATTTTCTCCTTTTCACCTCTTTTCCTTTTCTTTCCCTTCTTCCTCCCATAAAGAACGTCTCCTCGTGTTTTGCGCAGGAACCTCCACAGACTCAGGGTCATGTGATCTACTGTCGGATTCTCATGTTATTATGTGACTAAAGGATCAGGACTGAGGACTTGTGAATAGGACTTGTCAGTGTCCTCTCCTCACACATGAGCGGCTCAGCCCTGCTCCCTCCACCCTCACTCCTCCCGATCCGGCACATCCTCCTCACATCTCAGGATGCTCTTAGTCAATCCAGAGACAAGGATGCGAAGAGACTGCAAGATCCCCCTGCGAGGTAAGAGACCCTCAGAGCCGGAGAAAAGTGTGACAGGGACCATGAGGGGGTCTTACTGCTCCATATAGTGGGGACCATGTGACATCCATATCTGTACTTGTCCAGGGGGATACAAAAGGATGTAAGAGGGATGTATGGATAAGATCCTATGAAGCCCACCCTGAGGAGATGTCGGGGGTCTCCTTATAGATATGGGGGTGTATGGATAAGATCCTATGAAGCCCACCCTGAGGAGATGTCGGGGGTCTTCTTATAGATATATAGGTGTATGGATAAGATCCTATGAAGCCCACCCTGAGGAGATGTTGGGGGTCTTCTTATAGATATGGGGATGTATGGATAAGATCCTATGAAGCCCACCCTCAGGAGATGTCGGGGGTCTTCTTATAGATAGGGGGGCTGTATGGATAAGATCCTATGAAGCCCACCCTGAGGAGATGTCGGGGGTCTTCTTATAGATATATAGGTGTATGGATAAGATCCTATGAAGCCCACCCTGAGGAGATGTCGGGGGTCTTCTTATAGATATGGGGCTGTATGGATAAGATCCTATGAAGCCCACCCTGAGGAGATGTTTGGGGTCTTCTTATAGATATGGGGGATGTATGGATAAGATCCTATGAAGCCCACCCTGAGGAGATGTCGGGGGTCTTCTTATAGATTTGGGAGTTGTATGGATAAGATCCTATGAAGCCCACCCTGAGGAGATGTCGGGGGTCTTCTTATAGATATGGGGGATGTATGGATAAGATCCTATGAAGCCCACCCTGAGGAGATGTCGGGGGTCTTCTTATAGATATGGGGGATGTATGGATAAGATCCTATGAAGCCCACCCTGAGGAGATGTCGGGGGTCTTCTTATAGATATGGGGGTGTATGGATAAGATCCTATGAAGCCCACCCTGAGGAGATGTCGGGGGTCTTCTTATAGATAAGGGGGATGTATGGATAAGATCCTATGAAGCCCACCCTGAGGAGATGTCGGGGGTCTTCTTATAGATATGGGGGATGTATGGATAAGATCCTATGAAGCCCACCCTGAGGAGATGTCGGGGGTCTTCTTATAGATATGGGGGTGTATGGATAAGATCCTATGAAGCCCACCCTGAGGAGATGTCGGGGGTCTTCTTATAGATATGGGGGATGTATGGATAAGATCCTATGAAGCCCACCCTGAGGAGATGTCGGGGGTCTTCTTATAGATATGGGGGGTGTATGGATAAGATCCTATGAAGCCCACCCTGAGGAGATGTCGGGGGTCTTCTTATAGATAAGGGGGATGTATGGATAAGATCCTATGAAGTCCACCCTGAGGAGATGTCGGGGGTCTTCTTATAGATAAGGGGGATGTATGGATAAGATCCTATGAAGCCCACCCTGAGGAGATGTCGGGGGTCTTCTTATAGATATGGGGGATGTAAGGATAAGATCCTATGAAGCCCACCCTGAGGAGATGTCGGGGGTCTTCTTATAGATATGGGGGCTGTATGGATAAGATCCTATGAAGCCCACCCTGAGGAGATGTCGGGGGTCTTCTTATAGATATGGGGATGTATGGATAAGATCCTATGAAGCCCACCCTGAGGAGATGTCGGGGGTCTTCTTATAGATATGGGGGATGTATGGATAAGATCCTATGAAGTCCACCCTGAGGAGATGTCGGGGGTCTTCTTATAGATAGGGGGGCTGTATGGATAAGATTCTATGAAGTCCAACCTGAGGAGATGTCGGGGGTCTTCTTATAGATATGGGGGCTGTATGGATAAGATCCTATGAAGACCACCCTGATGAGATGTCGGGGGTCTTCTTATAGATATGGGGCTGTATGGATAAGATCCTATGAAGACCACCCTGAGGAGATGTCGGGGGTCTTCTTATAGATATGGGGGGCTGTATGGATAAGATCCTATGAAGTCCACTCTGAGGAGATGTCGGGGGTCTTCTTATAGATATGGGGGCTGTATGGATAAGATCCTATGAAGACCACCCTGAGGAGATGTCGGGGGTCTTCTTATAGATATGGGGGATGTATGGATAAGATCCTATGAAGCCCACCCTGAGGAGATGTCGGGGGTCTTCTTATAGATATGGGGGATGTATGGATAAGATCCTATGAAGCCCAGCCTGAGGAGATGTCGGGGGTCTTCTTATAGATAAGGGGGATGTATGGATAAGATCCTATGAAGCCCACCCTGAGGAGATGTTTGGGGTCTTCTTATAGATATGGGGGATGTATGGATAAGATCCTACGAAGCCCACCCTGAGGAGATGTCGGGGGTCTTCTTATAGATTTGGGAGTTGTATGGATAAGATCCTATGAAGCCCACCCTGAGGAGATGTCGGGGGTCTTCTTATAGATATGGGGGATGTATGGATAAGATCCTATGAAGCCCACCCTGAGGAGATGTCGGGGGTCTTCTTATAGATAAGGGGGATGTATGGATAAGATCCTATGAAGTCCACCCTGAGGAGATGTCGGGGGTCTTCTTATAGATAAGGGGGATGCATGGATAAGATCCTATGAAGCCCACCCTGAGGAGATGTCGGGGGTCTTCTTATAGATATGGGGGATGTATGGATAAGATCCTATGAAGCCCACCCTGAGGAGATGTCGGGGGTCTTCTTATAGATATGGGGGCTGTATGGATAAGATCCTATGAAGACCACCCTGATGAGATGTCGGGGGTCTTCTTATAGATATGGGGGATGTATGTATAAGATTCTATGAAGCCCACCCTGAGGAGATGTCGGGGGTCTTCTTATAGATATGGGGGGCTGTATGGATAAGATCCTATGAAGTCCACTCTGAGGAGATGTCGGGGGTCTTCTTATAGATATGGGGGCTGTATGGATAAGATCCTATGAAGACCACCCTGAGGAGATGTCGGGGGTCTTCTTATAGATATGGGGGATGTATGGATAAGATCCTATGAAGCCCACCCTGAGGAGATGTCGGGGGTCTTCTTATAGATATGGGGGATGTATGGATAAGATCCTATGAAGCCCAGCCTGAGGAGATGTCGGGGGTCTTCTTACATATATGGGGATGTATGGATAAGATCCTATGAAGCCCACCCTGAGGAGATGTCGGGGGTCTTCTTATAGATATGGGGGTGTATGGATAAGATCCTATGAAGCCCACCCTGAGGAGATGTCGGGGGTCTTCTTATAGATAAGGGGGATGTATGGATAAGATCCTATGAAGCCCACCCTGAGGAGATGTCGGGGGTCTTCTTATAGATATGGGGGATGTATGGATAAGATCCTATGAAGTCCACCCTGAGGAGATGTCGGGGGTCTTCTTATAGATATGGGGATGTATGGATAAGATCCTATGAAGCCCACCCTGAAGAGATGTCGGGTGTCTTCTTATAGATATGGGGGCTGTATGGATAAGATCCTATGAAGCCCACCCTGAGGAGATGTCGGGGGTCTTCTTATAGATATGGGGATGTATGGATAACATCCTATGAAGCCCACCCTGAGGAGATGTCAGGGGTCTTCTTATAGATATGAGGGGCTGTATGGATAAGATCCTATGAAGCCCACCCTGAGGAGATGTCGGGGGTCTTCTTATAGATATGGGGGGTGTATGGTTAAGATCCTATGAAGCCCACCCTGAGGAGATGTCGGGGGTCTTCTTATAGATAGGGGGGCTGTATGGATAAGATCCTATGAAGCCCACCCTGAGGAGATGTTTGGGGTCTTCTTATAGATATGGGGGATGTATGGGTAAGATCCTATGAAGTCCACTCTGAGGAGATGTCGGGGGTCTTCTTATAGATATGGGGGATGTATGGATAAGATCCTATGAAGCCCACCCTGAGGAGATGTCGGGGGTCTTCTTATAGATCTGGGGATGTATGAATAAGATCCTATGAAGCCCACCCTGAGGAGATGTCGGGGGTCTTCTTATAGATATGGGGGATGTATGGATAAGATCCTATGAAGCCCACCCTGAGGAGATGTCGGGGGTCTTCTTATAGATAAGGGGGATGTATGGATAAGATCCTATGAAGTCCACCCTGAGGAGATGTCGGGGGTCTTCTTATAGATAAGGGGGATGTATGGATAAGATCCTATGAAGCCCACCCTGAGGAGATGTCGGGGGTCTTCTTATAGATATAGGGGCTGTATGGATAAGATCCTATGAAGCCCACCCTGAGGAGATGTCGGGTGTCTTCTTATAGATATGGGGGCTGTATGGATAAGATTCTATGAAGCCCACCCTGAGGAGATGTCGGGGGTCTTCTTATAGATATGGGGGCTGTATGGATAAGAACCTATTAAGCTAACCCTGAGGAGATGTCGGGGGTCTTCTTATAGATATGGGGGATGTATGGATAAGATCCTATGAAGTCCACCCTGAGGAGATGTCGGGGGTCTTCTTATAGATATGGGGGTGTATGGATAAGATCCTATGAAGACCACCCTGAGGAGATGTCGGGGGTCTTCTTATAGATATGGGGGTGTATGGATAAGATCCTATGAAGACCACCCTGAGGAGATGTCGGGGGTCTTCTTATAGATATGGGGGATGTATGGATAAGATCCTATGAAGCCCACCCTGAGGAGATGTTGGGGGTCTTCTTATAGATATGGGGGATGTATGGATAAGATCCTATGAAGCCCACCCTGAGGAGATGTCGGGGGTCTTCTTATAGATATGGGGATGTATGGATAAGATCCTATGAAGCCCACCCTGAGGAGATGTCGGGGGTCTTCTTATAGATATGGGGGATGTATGGATAAGATCCTATGAAGCCCACCCTGAGGAGATGTCGGGTGTCTTCTTATAGATATGGGGGCTGTATGGATAAGATTCTATGAAGCCCACCCTGAGGAGATGTCGGGGGTCTTCTTATAGATATGGGGATGTATGGATAAGATCCTATGAAGCCCACCCTGAGGAGATGTCGGGGGTCTTCTTATAGATATGGGGATGTATGGATAAGATCCTATGAAGTCCACTCTGAGGAGATGTTAGGGGTCTTCTTATAGATATGGGGGCTGTATGGATAAGAACCTATTAAGCTAACCCTGAGGAGATGTCGGGGGTCTTCTTATAGATATGGGGGATGTATGGATAAGATCCTATGAAGTCCACCCTGAGGAGATGTTGGGGGTCTTCTTATAGATATGGGGGATGTATGGATAAGATCCTATGAAGCCCACCCTGAGGAGATGTCGGGGGTCTTCTTATAGATATGGGGATGTATGGATAAGATCCTATGAAGCCCACCCTGAGGAGATGTCGGGGGTCTTCTTATAGATATGGGGGTGTATGGATAAGATCCTATGAAGCCCACCCTGAGGAGATGTCGGGGGTCTTCTTATAGATATGGGGGATGTATGTATAAGATTCTATGAAGACCACCCTGAGGAGATGTCGGGGGTCTTCTAATAGATATGGGGGCTGTATGGATAAGATCCTATGAAGCCCACTCTGAGGAGATGTCGGGGGTCTTCTTATAGATATGGGGGCTGTATGGATAAGATCCTATGAAGTCCACCCTGAGGAGATGTCGGGGGTCTTCTTATAGATATGGGGGATGTATGGATAAGATCCTATGAAGCCCACCCTGAGGAGATGTCGGGGGTCTTCTTATAGATATGGGGGATGTTTGGATAAGATCCTATGAAGCCCACCCTGAGGAGATGTCAGGGGTCTTCTTATAAATATGGGCGATGTATGGATAAGATCCTATGAAGTCCACCCTGAGGAGATGTCGGGGGTCTTCTTATAGATATGGGGGGTGTATGGATAAGTTCCTATGAAGCCCACCCTGAGGAGATGTCGGGGGTCTTCTTATAGATATGGGGGATGTATGGATAAGATCCTATGAAGCCCACCCTGAGGAGATGTCGGGGGTCTTCTTATAGATATGGGGAATGTATGGATAACATCCTATGAAGCCCACCCTGAAGAGATGTCGGGGGTCTTCTTATAGATATGGGGGCTGTATGGATAAGATCCTATGAAGCCCACCCTGAGGAGATGTCGGGGGTCTTCTTATAGATATGGGGGTCTGTATGGATAAGATCCTATGAAGCCCACCCTGAGGAGATGTCGGGGGTCTTCTTATAGATATGGAGGATGTATGGATAAGATCCTATGAAGTCCACTCTGAGGAGATGTCGGGGGTCTTCTTATAGATATGGGGAATGTATGGATAACATCCTATGAAGCCCACCCTGAAGAGATGTCGGGGGTCTTCTTATAGATATGGGGGATGTATGGATAAGATCCTATGAAGTCCACCCTGAGGAGATGTCGGGGGTCTTCTTATAGATATGGGGGATGTATGGATAAGATCCTATGAAGTCCACTCTGAGGAGATGTCGGGGGTCTTCTTATAGATATGGGGAATGTATGGATAACATCCTATGAAGCCCACCCTGAAGAGATGTCGGGGGTCTTCTTATAGATATGGGGGATGTATGGATAAGATCCTATGAAGCCCACCCTGAGGAGATGTCGGGGGTCTTCTTATAGATATGGGGAATGTATGGATAACATCCTATGAAGCCCACCCTGAAGAGATGTCGGGGGTCTTCTTATAGATATGGGGGCTGTATGGATAAGATCCTATGAAGCCCACCCTGAGGAGATGTCGGGGGTCTTCTTATAGATATGGGGGTCTGTATGGATAAGATCCTATGAAGCCCACCCTGAGGAGATGTCGGGGGTCTTCTTATAGATATGGAGGATGTATGGATAAGATCCTATGAAGTCCACCCTGAGGAGATATTGGGGGTCTTCTTATAGATATGGGGGATGTATGGAAGTGTCTCAGGATGAAGACGTAACAGGTGACAAGAGAGGACGACAATGTGAGATCTGAGGCTCCTGCTGAATATTTTATGGCGTTGGATTTAGTTTCCTTTGTACAAACCAGAATAGAAGGTTCATAGTGGGGACATGAAATGTTTTTATTACCTACGGGGGGACGGGATCTGTGTGCGGAGGGGAAATTATTAGGGACAATTCCGGAAACAAATCCCAATCCGATGAATGTTCTGTCATAGAATGAGATGGTTCTCGTCTAGTCCGGAGTGTGCGGGGTGTATGGTGACACTCAATGCCAGGATGTTACCTAACAGTAGAAGGTTCATGTTATGGCGTATGGTTACAGGGCATGGAGAATAACATACAGGATTTCCTCAGTGTCTTGTATCTAGACTAATGTCGGGGATACACGGACATATCATACGCCTACAGGGGAATGAAGCTTCATTGCGTCTTAATCAGGTGGAAAAAATACCCGCACCCGCTCCCCTCTAACCATGAGGCCATCACCGCGCTCCCACAGATCTATGGAAATGGTCGGGAACGAGTAAATGAAAGGTTTTGACAATTTTTTTAATGTTCTCTTTTGATGCAGTTTGTTCAGTTATTAAAATTTACCCCTCAAAATAAGGTGAAACGATGCCAAATGCGTTAATATGTTTTATCGCCTGAGCTCCTGAGGGTCATGACACTTAGGACAAATGGAGTCTGTGGGTGTGGAGGGCGCTCAGTGACTCTTTACAGTTTTATTGTGTTATTATTTTTTATAGTCTTTCTTCTTTACTCTATTGGGGATCAGGTTAGAAGGCCGATCAGTGTCCCTGCAGTCCCCATATACAGACAAGTATTGAAGTCGATCAGGCAGGAGAAACATCTCAGACGTGGGGATCAGATCTGGATCTAATGTGTATTTTGGCTCCTGAAGATGTCGGGGGGACGTGGGTCAGCCATGTTGGATGGTAACATGCCCAATTCTTTAGTTGTCAGGGAGAAGTCACCATCAGAGGTGTCCAGCATCGGCTTTCTTTCCTCGTCCTCCTGTAATCGGGAGGGATAGATGTTGGATTATCTGGTTGACAGATATCATACGTGTATGGTTGGCTTTGGATCATGGCTTCTCAATCTTTTTCAGCTACGGTCTTCCCAGCCTCCATTTTGGTGCCTGGACCTCATTGTTGTTCATAGTCCAGGGCAAAATTAGCAAAAATGACCTCAATTAGTCTGAACATTCATCTCCTGAACCCATTTTAGTTGCTAAAGCAGAGACCGGTGCAGTCAGACAAAGGCTTATAATGAAAGACGGAGAAAATGAAAATCATGGCCATCACCGCAATGTCGTCCGGATGCCTGTCTGTTTATTGTGGCATCACAGCAAAAACATTGGCTCAGTCAGGAGGGGGGGCAGGGACAAGGTAGCCTACCCCACCCCTGCACCCCTCACAGACACCATAGATGTCCATACCAGGTCAACCACAGCAAGAACGCCCATAGCAATGACTCCCTGGACTACTAGGTCCAATAAAGATCAGCAGCAGGGAAGTCCTCATGAGATCAGTAATTGTCCTTCTAGGACTGAAGCATGGGCAGTGCTCTACAGTAAAGTGGGTTCTCCTGTAATGGCAGCATTTTTAATCGGGCTCAGGTTGGGTTATTAAATAAGAAGATACCCTCCTGCCTGGCCCTGGGCAAAATGAAAAGTGGGGCCCTAAATGCCGAAATATCTTACCAACACCACAGTCATAATCAGAATACCATTATATAAGGCCCAGATAATACCGCCACACCAGGAACACTACCATCACCAACAACAGTGACTAACACCATTATACTGTTACTGCATAAAACCTCTATACCAACATTTCCTCCATACAGTGACCATATAGTTGTATGTACCACAACCTACCCACATTTTCTTATACATAAAGCCCAAAATGGGAACAATGTCCACAGTGATGTCCCACACAGTAAGGGAATTCTGCTTCAAATTAAAGCCCATAGACTTTTATGGGATTCCGCACTCCTGTTCACATGGCAGAATTTCTGCAAGCGGAATTTCAGAAGTGTGAATGGGAGTGTGGAATCCCATAGAAGTCTATGGGCTTTAATTTGAGGCGGAATTCCGGGAGCGGAAATTCTGCCGTGTAAATAGACCCTACATGTATAGGAAGATCACTCCATTAGATAGGTAGGTTGATAGGTAAGTAAGTAGGAAGGATTCCTTATTAATTATGTAAGTCCTTCCCATAAAAGGGGTTATCCAGGCAGCTGTGGCGCTGACGCTCCTGGTCCCCATCACCGCCTGTTTCTGGTGATTCTGCGGAGACCACACAAGTGCCTATTCAGCCAATCACTGACTGAGGCAGGACTCCACTGTGCCCAGTGACTGGCTGATCGGGCAGGTCCTGTTGGGATAATACATCAGTAGCGGTGATGAGCGAGGACCGAGAGCGTCATTGCAGCAACTGTAGGGAATCAAAGGTGAGTATGGCTTATTTTTAATGCCACCCCGACTAATATAACATTTTTTATGCCTTGATAACCCTTTTAATTTAGTAGGTCTCCCTTATTAAGTTAGTAGGAATGTCGCCCCATTAAGTAGATAGGGCCCTTGATACGTAAGTCCCAACATTAAGTAGGTAGTGCCCCCATCTGTTAGGTATATCCCCCTTCATCAGGTAGGTATGTCCCCTTAACAGGTAGGTAAAAGCTCTTCCATCTTCTGCCTTGTAGCAGGGTCTTCTGCATGCTCTATTCTAGTGGAGCCGCATGCGCTGATGAGTGACGTCCTGCGCGGCTCCCAGCTTCCTGTAGATTACAGCATACAGCTGAGAATGATGTTCTGCAGTCTCACGAACCGGGCCACCATGTCTAAGCTCCTGTGCCTTGGACCCAGGGTGGGCCCCGTTGCGAACCGCTTGACACCAGTGTAGTGGAGAAAACTGTTCCCTGTAGAGAAATGTGTCCAAGCAGCTGATGATAAATGCTGAGTCAGCAAAGCCACTGTGATTGGCTGAGACGCACACATCCGCCCCATACTATAGGTTGTTGGGGGGGAGTGCAGTCCAGCTCTGCTCAGTATTTGGCACCAGCTCTCTGGACACATTTCACTACACCCCGATCTCCGCGCTCTCACAATAAAGCAAACTGTATCCTCTCGAGATCGGGGCAGAGAAGCGGAGGACATGGATGTTGAAAACTGTGGCCCCGCTTCTGTTGATCACTCTTACCACTGCTGTAAAACTGTGAACCCGATCCCCATGGCTCTCATCAGCCTGGAGGATGTAGGAATGTGTGTCCCCGCTGCTGGCTCTCGCCATCCCGATCCCTGCAAATTCCTACATCCCCGCCGCAGGGATCGGGATGGAGAGAGCCAGCAGCGGGGACACACATTCCTACATCCCCACCGCAGGGATCGTGATGGGGAGAGCCAGCAGTGGGGACACACATTCCTACATCCCCACCGCAGGGATCGTGATGGGGAGAGCCAGCAGTGGGGACACACATTTCTACATCTTCACCTCAGGGATCGTGATGGAGAGAGCCAGCAGCGGGGACACACATTCCTACATCCCCACCGCAGGGATCGTGATGGGGAGAGCCAGCAGTGGGGACACACATTCCTACATCCCCACCGCAGGGATCGTGATGGGGAGAGCCAGCAGTGGGGACACACATTTCTACATCTTCACCTCAGGGATCGTGATGGAGAGAGCCAGCAGCGGGGACACACATTCCTACATCCCCGCCGCGGGATCGGGATGGAGAGAGCCAGCAGCGGGGACACACATTCCTACATCCCCGCCGCAGGGATCGTGATGGAGAGAGCCAGCAGCGGGGACACACATTCCTACATCCCCGCCACAGGGATCATGATAGAGAGAGCCAGCAGCGGGGACACACATTCCTACATCCCCGCCGCGGGATCGGGATGGAGAGAGCCAGCAGCGGGGACACACATTCCTACATCCCCACCGCAGGGATCGGGATGGAGAGAGCCAGCAGCGGGGACACACATTCCTACATCCCCGCCGCAGGGATCGTGATGGAGAGAGCCAGCAGCGGGGACACACATTCCTACATCCCCGCCACAGGGATCATGATAGAGAGAGCCAGCAGCGGGGACACACATTCCTACATCCCCGCCGCAGGATCGGGATGGAGAGAGCCAGCAGCGGGGACACACATTCCTACATCCCCACCGCAGGGATCGGGATGGAGAGAGCCAGCAGCGGGGACACACATTCCTACATCCCCACCGCAGGGATCGGGATGGAGAGAGCCAGCAGCGGGGACACACATTCCTACATCCCCACCGCAGGGATCTGGATGGAGAGAGACAGCAGCGGGGACACACATTCCTACATCCCCACCGCAGGGATCTGGACGGAGAGAGCCAGCAGTGGGGACACACATTCCTACATCCCCGCCGCAGGGATCGTGATGGAGAGAGCCAGCAGCGGGGACACACATTCCTACATCCCCACCGCAGGGATCTGGATGGAGAGAGCCAGCAGCGGGGACACACATTCCTACATCCCCACCGCAGGGATCTGGATGGAGAGAGCCAGCAGCGGGGACACACATTCCTACATCCCCGCCGCAGGGATCTGGATGGAGAGAGCCAGCAGCGGGGACACACATTCCTACATCCCCACCGCAGGGATCGTGATGGAGAGAGCCAGCAGCGGGGACACACATTCCTACATCCCCACCGCAGGGATCTGGATGGAGAGAGCCAGCAGTGGGGACACACATTCCTACATCCCCACCGCAGGGATCGTGATGGAGAGAGCCAGCAGCGGGGACACACATTCCTACATCCCCACCGCAGGGATCTGGATGGAGAGAGCCAGCAGCGGGGACACACATTCCTACATCCCCACCGCAGGGATCTGGATGGAGAGAGCCAGCGACGGGGACACACATTCCTACATCCCCACCACAGGGATCGGGATGGAGAGAGCCAGCAGCGGGGACACACATTCCTACAGCCCCACCGCAGGGATCGGGATGGAGAGAGCCAGCAACGGGGACACACATTCCTACATCCCCACCGCAGGGATCTGGATGGAGAGAGCCAGCAGCTGGGACACACATTCCTACATACCCCAGGCTGATGAGAGCCGTGGGGATCGGGTTGACAGTTTTACAGCAGTGGTAAGAGTGATCCACAGAAGCGGGGACACAGTTTTCAACATCCCTGTTCTCCGCTTCTCTGCCCCGATCTCTCTGCTCTCATAGAGAGGATACAGTTTGCTTTATTGTGAGAGCGCGGAGATCGGGGTGTAGTGAAATGTGTCCAGGGAGCTGGTGCCAAATACTGAGCAGAGCGGGACTGCACCCCCCCCCCCCCCCCCCCCCCCCACCGGCCCTGCCTACAGATGTTGCAATACTTCAACTGGGAGTTAAAGTCGATTGCAATAACAATGGAAAATCCTATAAGGGAGTTACCAAATGTCCTCAGATTGGGATGGGGGGGGGGGTTGGGGTGTACCATGGAGAGTCTTTCACAGGTAATCTCAGATTTCTAGGTGGATATAGGGTGACTCTGACCCATTAGACTACCAGAGACACAATAATGGGCCCCAACAATACAGCAGAAGGCAACCAGATTTTGAGTCCCATAGGACTTTATGTATTTGCACCCTCCGAATAGTGGACACTCCCAATAGCTGACGCGGACACATCCATGCGGATGCATTAACTTCCCAATAGCAGACAACCAGGCTTATCTGCCGGCCCTACCAGACCCTACCTTGTGCCCCACACTAAAATGGACTCTCCCACACCAGGAACACACCTGGAAATGGACTAGCCCGCTAAAGGGGTGTTGGTCAGCCGGCCGCAGTGTTAGAGAGAGGAGAGGGGATGCGGAAATCTGACAGCTCAGTGTGTTTCGCTTGCAGTAGTATTCACGCCAACAATCGGGTGTGGGATAAAAACAAAGGTCAATCATGCCCTTTTTTCCCCATAAGTGGCCACTATTGGGAGATTCTACTGTTAGTCTATTTCATCTTATTGATGATTTTTGTTTTTTTGTAATGGTAACAACATGGGCAACAATTCAAATAATACTGGGCATGCCTATATGAATGGTGGCCTAGTGGACCTCTGGTGGAGGGGCCAAGACTAAATCCAGCAGTGGTGCCTGCTGTCGATTGTCTTTTCATATCTGCCCGGTATATATTCAGCTGTATTATCGACAGATTATATGGGGTGGTTATTGGCCTAAAAGGTCCATATCACCATGGGTAGTGGACTCAGCAATCAGCCAATGGATGAGCTAAAGTCCATTCATTAAATAATCACATAAATGATCACATGGTCAGTTGGCCGCACTTTGTGGTGCGAAAACATGTGATGTACTGGTGACAATGACGAAGGGCTGCCCAAATAATCCATCAAGTGTCTATACTGCCTGACCTGCACAATGGTTTTGGTGTTTAAAGGCTGTTTAGGGAATAGGTTGGCCCATCCAAAGGGTCCTAACAGTCTAGATCAGTGGTCTCCAAACTGTGGCTCCCCATATGTTGCTGTGAGTTGTAGAGGCCTGGAGGTCCGCAGTTTGGAGACCACTGGTCTAGGTTCTTCTAGTGTTGCTGTAGACAGATGAACCTGTACTAACCTGTGCTTTCTTTTTCATGTCCTCATCTTTCTTCCCTCTCGTCTTCTGTTTCTCCTGTCCCTCCATGTGGTAGGCTCCCTCCAGTACCTCCTTGGTTTTCTCCTCCTCCTCCTCCCCCTTTCACTCTCTTACCCTTATACCCTTTCCCCCTGTCCTTCCCTTTGTACGTGTTATCCCTCACCCCCTACCGCCAGCTGCCAATCTCACAACCTGTCCCGCGTCCCCTCACCTCTGCCCAGTCAGGCACGAAGAGTTTTCCTGCAGAACAACCAGATCTCCGATCTTTACCCCGGGCTGTTTTCTCCCTTCACTTCTGTCCTTTGGCTTTTTTCAAATCGCATCTCTGTCTTGCGTCCTGGGACGTTCCAAGGCTTGGAGCACCTTGAGGAGCTGGACCTAGGCAAGAATCCCAACCTGCCACCTCTTCAGCCCGACACCTTCAGTGGCCTCAACTCTTTGCTGTCCCTGCACCTGTATCAGTGTAATATCCACAGGCTACCAGCTGGGCTCTTTCGTGGCCTCTACTCACTGCGCTACCTCTACCTGCAACACAACCGCCTGACAGGCCTGCCGGTGAGATGCATGCTTATCTACTCTCAATGCGGTCATGTGTCCTGTTCATATTGAGTAATGCCTGTGTGTAATGTATATTGATTTTATGCTTTAAGGGTAGGGTCACGCATGCCGTATTGTGCTGCGTATTTGTTTATCCATTAAAGTAAATGGGTAGCAAAAGAAGCTGCATATTTTGCTGTCAATTGATTTCAATGGTTAGGAAAATAGGCAGCAGCAGATACGCAGCAAAAATGTGGGACACTACCCTAAAGGGGTATTCTCACCTGGGACATTGATGGCAGAGGATATGCTATGGTTGTGCCATTGTTGCCCCTCCAGCTCATTATAGTCAAGCAGGCTGGATGGGGCAGGGGAGCCCTCCATCTCAAGATAGATGCCGGTCCCAGAAGAGCATCACCTCATGTCCCGGATAAGAATAACCCTCCAGTCTACCTTCAGATGATACTTTTCAGAAAATAAGTTCTTCTTTAGAACCTAAAAACTCCCTTGAAAGTGAAGGCTGGAGGTAAGAAAATAAGTTTTGGGTTCTTGAAGATGTAGTGGCGTAGCATGGGTTAATGCAAGCACTGGACCTCTAGCCTGGCCTGAGCAGCATTGCATACACTGGATACACCACCACTTAGTGCTGTACAGGAGCAGGGAGTCTGGACATAGAAAGGAGTCCCTGCTCCTGCATGTTCTATGACACACTGTGCCAATGCCTCTCCGCTCACAACAGTAAGTGCACCGGCGCTCGCCTAACCTCACTGCGAGAAAAACGGTCCTGTATTCAGTGGCGAAGCATAAACTATATACATCGCTTCTCACTTTTCATTTTGTTGGCTAGGTACAAGAGCTCCCTTCCAACCACTATTTGGCCGTATTACTTACACTTAGTGGGGCCGTAAATCTCTGATATCTGTGGTTGGATTGTTCTTATACAATTCATCACCAATCTACGGTCCACGGGGAGCCCCACTGTTCCCACTCACAACCCCCACTTGATTCCTAGTTTTTCCCCAGAGATAACTCGTGCCAACCATGTCTGGCAGCCGCTTATACACCATAAGAAAACATGCTTTGTTGTGCTGAATGAGTTTATGGGGGAGTGATGGAACACATCTGTCATCAGGGACCATGTGTAAGAAGCTTTTAGATATGACTTAAGTTTCTTTAAAGCATTTTTTGCTTCTTATGTTCTTACACCATCCTTACTTCTGACACCATCCAAATCAACCGTGCACCTACCAGATGATCTAAACCTCCCGGGTTAGAAATCAGCTTAGATGGTTCAGGAGAGAAATGTCAGGAGCTACAAAATGGAGATTATATAACAAAAATACAAAAATAACAATAGCGGAATCCAGAGACTTGAACACACACAGAGCCATGGATCAGGAGCAAAAGTGTGTGTTCAGGAACAGCCCAGGTCGGGATACCAGAAATCAGCATAGTTTGAAGTCAGGACCAGAATCAGGAACCAGTGTGGTTGTCAGCCAGGACAGGGTCCTACACGGAATCACAGTAATAGCAGGAATGCGCTGGAAATCAAAGACCCTGCAAGGGCAGAGGAAGTCTAAACTGCTGCAGCTTAAAAAGCCAGGGCCCAGCAGGGAATTTCTAATTAAAACATATTAGAAAAATATTTTTAGACCAACATAAGCACAATGCAAAAATAAATAAAAGTACATTTACAGGAGTCCAAAAACTTTAAGACTATCTCCTGTGAAGAAAAGGCTAACATTCCCCTATGGGTTCTCATATGATTCCTTGTTAAATTCAACTCACACTGCTCAAGAATCAGTTAAGGAAATAACATAAGGGCTGTTAATCTTCAGTCTCCTATGTTTCTAAGTCTTAACCCTAAAGCCTTTAAACACTTGAGCCCCTAAACTGTTAACCATAGAGACCCTAAACTCTAATCTCTGGAGTCCTTAAACTGTAGTGCAGCTTAACTCGAAACCATATAGAGTACCTAAACTGTTTACCAAAGAAACCCCAAACTGTAAACTATAGAGAACCTAAACTGTAGTGCACTTAAACTCTAAACCATGTAGAAAACCTAAACCATATAGAACACCTAATCTCTAAAATATATAGAACACCTAAACTCTAAACCAGATAGAGCACCTAATCTCTAAACCATATAGAACATCTAAACTCTAAACCATATAGAGCACCTAAACTCTAAACCATATAGAACACCTAAACTCTAAACCATATAGAACACCTAATCTCTAAAATATATAGAACACCTAAACTCTAAACCAGATAGAGCACCTAATCTCTAAACCATATAGAACATCTAAACTCTAAACCATATAGAGCACCTAAACTCTAAACCATATAGAGCACCTAAACTCTAAACCATATAGAACACCTAATCTCTAAACCATATAGAACATCTAAACTCTAAACCATATAGAACACCTAAACTCTAAACCATATAGAACACCTAATCTCTAAACCATATAGAACACCTAATCTCTAAACCATATAGAACATCTAAACTCTAAACCATAAAGAACACCTAAACTCTAAACCATATAGAACACCTAAACTCTAAACCATATAGAACACCTAAACTCTAAACCATATAGAACACCTAAACTCTAAACCATAAAGAACACCTAAACTCTAAACCATATAGAACACCTAAACTCTAAACCATATAGAACACCTAAACTCTAAACCATATAGAGCATCTAAACTCTAAACCATATAGAACACCTAAACTCTAAACCATAAAGAACACCTAAACTCTAAACCATATAGAACACCTAAACTCTAAACCATAAAGAACACCTAAACTCTAAACCATATAGAACACCTAAACTCTAAACCATATAGAACACCTAAACTCTAAACCATATAGAGCATCTAAACTCTAAACCATATAGAACACCTAAACTCTAAACCATAAAGAACATCTAAACTCTAAACCATATAGAACATCTAAACTCTAAACCATATAGAACACCTAAACTCTAAACCATATAGAACACCTAAACTCTAAACCATATAGAACATCTAAACTCTAAACCATATAGAACACCTAAACTCTAAACCATATAGAACACCTAAACTCTAAACCACATAGAACACCTAAACTCTAAACCATATAGAACACCTAAACTCTAAACCATATAGAACACCTAAACTCTAAACCGCATAGAACACCTAAACTCTAAACCATATAGAACACCTAAACTCTAAACCATATAGAACACCTAAACTCTAAACCATATAGAACACCTAAACTCTAAATCATATAGAACACCTAAACCCTAAACCATATAGAACACCTAAACTCTAAACCATATAGAACACCTAAACTCTAAACCATATAGAACACCTAAACTCTAAACCATATAGAACATCTAAACTCTAAACCATATAGAGCACCTAAACTCTAAACCATATAGAACACCTAAACTCTAAACCATATAGAACATCTAAACTCTAAACCATATAGAACACCTAAACTCTAAACCATATAGAACACCTAAACTCTAAACCATATAGAACACCTAAACTCTAAACCATATAGAACACCTAAACTCTAAACCATATAGAACACCTAAACTCTAAACCGCATAGAACACCTAAACTGTAAACCATATAGAACACCTAAACTCTAAACCATAAAGAACACCTAAACTCTAAACCATATAGAACACCTAAAATCTAAACCATATAGAACACCTAAACTCTAAACCATATAGAGCATCTAAACTCTAAACTATATAGAACACCTAAACTCTAAACCATAAAGAACATCTAAACTCTAAACCACATAGAACACCTAAACTCTAAACCACATAGAACACCTAAACTCTAAACCATATAGAACATCTAAACTCTAAACCATACAGAACACCTAAACTCTAAATCATAAAGAACACCTAAACTCTAAACCATATAGAACACCTAAACTCTAAACCATATAGAACACCTAAGCCCTAAACCATATAGAACACCTAAACTGTAAACCATATAGAACACCTAAACTCTAAACCATATAGAACACCTAAACTCTAAACCATATAGAACATCTAAACTCTAAACCATATAGAGCATCTAAACTCTAAATCATAAAGAACACCTAAACTCTAAACCATATAGAACACCTAAACTCTAAACCCTATAGAACACCTAAACACTAAACCATATAGAACACCTAAACCATATAGAACACCTAAACACTAAACCATATAGAACACCTAAACCATAAAGAACATCTAAACTCTAAACCATATAGAACATCTAAACTCTAAACCATATAGAACACCTAAACCCTAAACCATATAGAGCACCTAAACTCTAAACCATATAGAACACCTAAACTCTAAACCCTATAGAACACCTAAACACTAAACCATATAGAACACCTAAACCATATAGAACACCTAAACCTTAAACCATATAGAACACCTAAACCCTAAACCATATAGAACACCTAAACCCTAAACCATATAGAACATCTAAACTCTAAACCATATAGAACACCTAAACCATATAGAACACCTAAACCCTAAACCATATAGAACACCTAAACCCTAAACCATATAGAACACCTAAACCATATAGTGCACCTAAACTCTAAACCATATAGAACACCTAAACTCTAAACCATATAGAACATCTAAACTCTAAACCATATAGAACACCTAAACTCTAAACCATAAAGAACACCTAAACCATATAGAACACCTAAACCCTAAACCATATAGAACACCTAAACTCTAAACCATATAGAACACCTAAACTCTAAACCATATAGAACACCTAAACTCTAAACCATATAGAACATCTAAACTCTAAACCATATAGAACATCTAAACTCTAAACCATATAGAACACCTAAACTCTAAACCATAAAGAACATCTAAACTCTAAACCATATAGAACACCTAAACCATATAGAACACCTAAACCCTAAACCATATAGAACACCTAAACCATATAGAACACCTAAACTCTAAACCATATAGAACACCTAAACCCTAAACCATATAGAACATCTAAACTCTAAACCGCATAGAACACCTAAACTCTAAACCATATAGAGCATCTAAACTCTAAACCATATAGAACACCTAAACTCTAAACCATATAGAACACCTAAACCCTAAACCATATAGAACACCTAAACTCTAAACCATATAGAACACCTAAACTCTAAACCATATAGAACATCTAAACTCTAAACCATATAGAACACCTAATCTCTAAACCATATAGAACACCTAATCTCTAAACCATATAGAACACCTAAACTCTAAACCATATAGAACACCTAAACTCTAAACCATATAGAACATCTAAACTCTAAACCATATAGAACATCTAAACTCTAAACCATATAGAACATCTAAACTCTAAACCATATAGAACACCTAAACTCTAAACCATATAGAACACCTAAACTCTAAACCATATAGAACATCTAAACTCTAAACCATATAGTGCACCTAAACCCTAAACCATATAGAACACCTAAACTCTAAACCATATAGAACATCTAAACTCTAAACCATATAGTGCACCTAAACCCTAAACCATATGGAATACCTAAACTCTAAACCATATAGAACACCTAAACCCTAAACCATATGGAATACCTAAACTCTAATTACTTCTCATTGCTCGTTCTCCTGACTGATGGAGATCTGAACACTCAGACCACCGCTGATCAAAACTTTTTATGTGTTTTTAGAACATGTTAAATGTTTTTCCAGGTGACAGTTCCCATTTAAACTATGGAGTCTCTAAACTCTAAATCCTAGAGCCCTAAATGCTAAACCCTTGTGTTTTAATCCCTACGTTATAGAGACCTAAGCTCCAAATCCTAGAGCTCCTAAACACTAAATCCTAGAGAGCGTCTTTAACAGGTTAACATCTTGTCTTCTTCTCCTAACGCTGCCCCCCCCCCCCCCCATACCACCCACTTATCATTTCCACGAGATGAGATCACACTATGATGCTTCTTGCAAAAACATAATTCCATTATGACTGGATTCTTCTGCTTCTGCAGAACGCGTCCATTGAATATTCATTCGTCTCATGTTCCTAGATGCTAATCTTTATGTTCCTATTGGTTTCATCCTTTAGTTATTTTTATTCAACTGCACAATTTACAAAAGGTTAAGAGTACAGTCCAATAAAGGGAAAACCAGACCACTTGGGTCTCCATGACAGTAATAAGTAATAGGTCCCATCTGTGGCCGGAGTCCGGAGCAAAAATACTGAAATCAAAAAGATGAACAAGCGAAATTCAGCGAAGACCCTGAATGGTCCTGTAGATACTGGATCATGTGAACGGGGACAAGATTTCCAAAAATCTTTGAAGGAAAAGAGAAAGGAATGAGTGGAGAAAGAAGAGAGGACACAAGACAAGATCTAACAGGGACCGATGTACAGTGGAGCAAAAAAGTATTTAGTCAGCCCCCAATTGTACAAGTTCTCCCCCTTATAAAGATGAGGCTGTAATTATCATCATAGGTTATAACCTCAACTATGAGACAGAATGAGATAAATCCATAAATCACATTGTCTGATTATTAAAGAATTTATCTGCAAATTATGGTGAAAAATAAGTATTTGGTGAATAATAAAAGTTCATCTTAATACTTTGTTATATCCCCTTTGTTGGCAATGACAGAGGTCACATGTTTTCTGTCTTCACAAGGTTCTCACACACTGTTGGTAATGACAGAAGTCACATGTTTTCTGTCTTCACAAGGTTTTCACACACTGTTGCTGGTATTTTGGCCCATTCCTCCATGCAGATCTCCTCTAGAGCAGTGATGTTTTGGGGCTGTCGCTGGGCAACACAGACTTTCAACTCCCTCCAAAGGTTTTCTATGGGGTTGAGATCTGGAGACTCTAGGCCACTCCAGGACCTTGAAATGCTTTTTACAAAGCCACTCCTTCATTGCCTAGGCGGTGTGTTTGTGATCATTGTCATGCTGAAAGACCCAGCCACGTTTCCTCTTCAATGCCCTTGCTGATGGAAGGAGGATTTCACTCAAAATCTCACAATACATGGCCCCATTCATTCTTTCCGTTACATGGATCAGTCGTCCTGGTCCCTTTGCTGTAAAACAGCCCCAAAGCATGATGTTTGCACCCCCATGCTTCACAGTAGGTATGGTGTTATTTGGATGAAACTCAGCATTCTTTCTCCTTCAAACACGACAAATTGAGTTTTTACAAAAAAGTTCTACTTTGGTTTCATCTGACCATATGACATTCTCCCAATCCTCTTCTGGAACATCCAAATGCTCTCTAGCAAACTTTATTCACTAGGTCTCTCCATGTGGTTCTGGGATTTTTGCTCACCGTTCTCATGATCATTTTGACACTACGGGGTGAGATCTTGCGTGGAGCCCCAGATGGAGGGAGATTATCAGTGGTCTTGTATGTCTTCCATTCTCTAATAATTGCTCCCACAGTTGATTTCTTCACACCGAGCTGCTTGCCTATTACAGATTGTCTTCCCAGCCTGGTGCAGGTCTACAGTGTTGTTTCTGGTGTCCTTCGCCAGCTCTTTGGTCTTGGCCATAGTGAAGTTTGGAGTGTGACTGTGTGAGGTTGTGGACAGGTGTCTTTTATACTGATAACAAGTTCAAACAGGAGCCATTAATACAGGTAACGAGTGGAGGACAGAGGAGACTCTTAAAGAAGAAGTTACAGGTCTGTGAGAGGCAGAAATCTTACTTGTTTGTAGTTGATCAAATACTTATTTTCCACCATAATTTACAAATAAAGGCCCTCATTTACTAACATGATTCCGACTCTTTTTGTCGGGTTTTGCGCCTAAATTCTGTTGCACGTAAATACCAAAAAGGTGGAAAACACAAAAAAGAAACACAAACCAACACTCCACTCTTAGTAAATGAGCGCCAAAGTCTCTAATAATCAGACAATGTGATTTATGGATTTTTCTCATTCTGTCTCATAGTTGAGGTTATAACCTATGATGGAAATTACAGCCTCATCTTTATAAGGGGGAGAACTTGTACAATTGGGGGCTTTTTTTAACCAAAATGTAGATCTGCAAAGGACGCAAGAACCCCCTCCTATATTGGGGTATCAGCTGGATCATAGACATAGGAAAGGACTTCTTGGGGGGGGGGGGGACACATCTTGGGCACTTCTCCCAAAGGAAATGTTATTTGTACATAACAACACTATGCATATTATTATGTGCACTTAGAAACATGTTTCTGGTCTGTGCTGGGCCATCCCTCAAGCATGTGCATACACAGAGCGGAATGGGCCAGTATGGGCCAGAAACAGTGACCTTTTTGTATATTGCATAATCTGTTGAGTAAGATATATGATGGATGCATTTGATAGTAATTTGGTTCCTGCCAATCTCCACTTCCTGGTACTTGGTGTTGATACACAATGGCTGAGAATGTGCTCTGGTGGATCCCCACTGGGTCAGTCATTGGGGGGGCCAAAACTGTGGTCAGTGACTGGCGGGCCACCACTATGGTCAGTCATTGGCAGGTCACCACTGTAGTGGGTCATTAGATTGTTACCATTGTGGTCAGTTATTGGCAGGTCACCACTGTGGTCGGTCATTGTTGGGTCACCACTGTGGTCAGTCATTGGGTGGTCACCATTGTGGTCAGTTATTGTCAGGTCACCACTGTGGTCAGTTATTGGGTGGTCAACATTGTGGTCAATTATTGGCCGGTCTCCACTGTGGTCGGTCATTTTCGGGTCACCACTGTGGTCAGTCATTGGGTGGTCACCACTGTGGTCAGTCATTGGGTGGTCACCACTGTGATCAGTTATTGGCAGGTCACCACTGTGGTCAGTCATTGTCGGGTCGCCACTGTTGTCGGTCATTGTCAGGTCACCACTGTGGTCAGTCATTGGGTGGTCATCACTGTGGTCAGTCATTGGCCGATCACTATTGTGGTTAATTATTGGTTGGTCGCCACTGTGGTCGGTCATTGGCAGGCTACCACTGTGGTTAGTATTTGGCTGAGCAGGCATTTCCTCTGTGTTGAGACCAAATACCAGGAAGTTAGACCAGGGGGGCGGAGGGTAAAGCTAGATTCATATTATTCAACCAAAAAAAAAACATGTACCACGAGGCAAAGTGTTTATCCACCAACACAAGCATTACGCTGAAGCCCCACAGAATAGCAGGATTGTTGAGGATCATCCAGAAAGGAAGATTGAGGGGGGGGGGGGGGGGGGAGGTGCAGAGGAAACTACTTTGATGACCGGTCCCAAAATACTACTGAGATAGAAAGGGAGGATGATGGCCTTTGGAGAACAGGCTCAATGGGGAGAGTCTGGTTGCATGAAAGTATTTTGTCAAGAGTAGACACTTATCTGAGAAATATGTCATTTCTTTCTGATAGATGAACTTTGAAAATGTTCTGTGGAAAGAGAGAGGGGGGTCCGTGGTAAAACTTTAGTACCTCATCCCACTTACTTTGTATGGACACATCCAGGAGACGTATCTTCACCATAAACTCCTTTTTTACTTCTTTAGATTAGGGCTGTTGGATAGGCAAACAGGCTTGGATTTTGCTCGTACCCAGGACTTATGAAATTGTGGCAAATTTATAGAAGGTTGGCCTGAGTTTTGGACACCTAGACTCACTATTACAGTCTCCTTGTAACAGGAGGTACAGAGCAACGTGTGCCCCTGTGACTCTGGTCAGGACACAACGTTAGTCTCCTTATAGCAGAGCTGTTCTGGCTGCACCAGGGCTAAACTGACCGAAGAAACAAGTTCCACCTCTATTCCCAGACTTGGGGGGGGCATCTCCTGCATCTGTTGGCCAGATGCTTGACATGTGACTGGATTCTGTTCTCTTCCCGTTTTGCAGATAAAATGTCAGACAATTTTATCAAAACATTAACCGTGTGAATGTTGTAAGGAACTCAGTATATCCCTTTTTTATTACCAGGTAAAAACAGGAAAATACATATGCAATATAGAAAATACAGTTACATCAGTCTTCAGCCCTTCAGACACACATTCTACCCATCTGAGTAAGTTAGATGTGTAAAGACTCATGGCAGTAAGCAGGACACTCTCGGAGGTAGTGGATCTGCTGGACATGTGTGGCAGATGACGCGGGTCGTGCCAAGGAGCAGAGTCTAAGCTGCTGCTGGTTTTCACCGGAGCCCGCCGCAAAGCGGGATGGTCTTGCTGCAGCAGGCGGCACCCAGGTCACTACCCCTGGCACGACTCGACCACACAGGAAGCTGAGGTGATGCGAGGCACAGAAGGGATTAGGCAAGACATGGTCTGGATAGCAGGAGGTTCTGGTGGGCAGCACAGGTGCGTAGACAGGAATGTAGCAGGAGGTCAATAGGCAGGCAGCAAGGAGCAAGGTCAGGTAAAATCGATCAACCACCACCCAGATGACAGTGTTATTACGAGAAGGCGGCAGATTGTTAATAAAGTCCATAGCTATGTGGGACCAGGGAGTCTCCAGAATGGGCAAACACTGTAAGAGTCCCGCAAGCCTCTGCCGAGGAGTTTTGGCACAGGTGACACAGGAACGGACAAAATCGGTGACATCGCGTTCAAGATGTGGCCACCAGTAATGCCGGGAAATTAGTTGAAGGGTCTTTTGTATTCCAGGGTGACCATCCAGTAAAGAAGAATGACCCCAATTCAGGACTTTACATCTCAGTTTGAAAGGCACAAAGGAGGTCCCGGGGGGAACTTGCTGGAGATCGTCAGGAGCTGCTGAGATCAATTGTTCTGGAGGAATAGTGTGCCTAGGCATGGAGTCCATTCCAATGACATCGGAGGATCTGGAAAGAGCATCGGCTCTGAAGTTTTTGTTAGCAGGACAAAAATGAATGAAGAAATTAAACCTTGCCTAGTGGTGATTCAATCGCTGAGCAGACTGGAGGTATAGGAGATTCTTATGGTCTGAGTAGATACTGATCGGATGAGAAGGCCCTTCTAACAAATGTCGCCACTCCTCCAGGGCAATCTTAAGAGCAATGAGTTCTCGATCTCCAATGGAGTAGTTCCTCTCTGCAGGCGAGAAGGTCTTAGAAAAGAAACCACAGGTTACAGTTTTGCCCTTGGAGTTTTCTGAAAGAACAGCACTGGCTCCTACGGATGAAGCATCTACTTCCAAAGCAAAGGGTTTCTCCGGATCAAGTCTTGAGAGCACGGAGGCAGAGGCAAACGGTGTCTTTAAGTAAGTAAAGGCCTCTTCGGTCTCAGGAGGCAATTACTTAGGGTTAGAGCTCTTCTTAGTAAGAGTCACTATAGGAGAGACCAAGGATGAGAAATGTGGAATGAACTGACGATAATAATTGGCAAATCCCAGGAAGCGTTGAAGTCCAGTAGGGCGAGGCCAACCTAATACAGCAGTCAGTTTATCAGGGTCCATCTGAAGGCCTTGATGAGAAACAATGTAACCGAGAAACTAAACACTAGACCTCTCGAATAGGCATTTCTCCAGTTTGGCGTAAAGAGGATTCTTCCGGAGGCACAGAAGAACCAGACGAACATGTGATCGATGCTCTTCTAAGTTGGAAGATCAAGATGTCATCAAGATATACGACAACACAGGTGTAGAGAAGATCTCGGAAGATATCGTTGACAAATTCTTGAAAGACGGCTGGAGCATTGCAGAGGCCAAAAGGCATCACGAGATACTCAAAATGACCATCACGGGTATTAAAGGCCGTTTTCCATTCATCTCTCTCGTGGATGCGAATAAGATTATATCCTCCCCGCAAATCCAACTTTGGGAAAACCTTGGCTCCCCGTAGGCCATCAAAAAGTTCAGAGATCACAGGAAAAGGATAGCGATTTTGGATCGTGATCTTGTTAACTCCCCTGTAGTCAATACATGGACAGAGGGAAACATCCTTCTTCCCCACAAAGAAGAAACCAGCTCCAACAGGGGAGGAAGACTTTCGGATAAATCCCTTTTGGAGGTTCACTTGGATATATTTTGCCATGGCTTGTGTCTCAGGAAAAGATAAAGGATAGATTCTTCCTCAAGGAGGCATAGTTTCAGGCTGTAAATCAATGGGGCAGTCGTTAGGATGATGTGGTGGTAGCATCTCGTCCTGCTTTTCACAGAATACATCTGAAAAATCTTGATATGGGAGGGGCAGAACAGGCATTGGAGGAAGAGAGGAGACAGCTTTTGACTGGACTAGCACAAGACAGTGATTTAGGCAAAACTGTCCCCAGCTTTTAATTTCACCGGATTTCCAGTCAAGTTGTGGAGAATGACGTTTAAGCCATGGAAGACCGAGAAGAAGCTCCGAACTACAATGTAGCACATAGTACTCAATGTTTTCCTTGTGCAAGGCTCCTACTTGCATGACGAGAGGCTCAGTGCGGAATAGCACCTTACAGTCCAAATTTTGTCCATTAACAGAAGAAATATACAGGGGCTTAGCAAGCTGAGTCACATGAAGTTGATGTTTATGGACCAAGGAAGAGTCAATGAAGTCGCCAGCAGAACCAGAGTCCATAAATGCAGAAACGAAGAATGAAGACTTGGCAGAAGTGTAGACTTGAACAGGGATGGTTAATCGAGGAGAGGTAGTATTCACACCTAGGGACATCTCTTCCATGTGTCCTAGATGCAAGCGTTTCCGGGACGCTGGGGCCGAAAAACACAGTCTTTGACAAAGTGCTCCGGACTGGCACAATTTAGGCACAAATTCTCATTTTGTCATCGGGATCTTTCCAGCTGCGTTAAGCGAGAATGGTCCACATCCATAGCCTTTTCGGCAAGAGGCAAAGAAGACTGTAGAGGTGGACGATAGAACACGGGTTCCATGCAAGGAAATCACCGTGTTCTGGCAGGTTCTCTCTCCATGCGAAGTTCTTCCTGCCTCTCGGCAAAACGCACATCAATTCGAGTAGCTAAATGGATTAGTTCATACAGGGTAGACGTAGGATCTCGTGCAGCGAGAGCATCCTTAATTCTACTGAATAGTCCTTTTTTGAATGTAGCACACAAGGCCTCATCGTTTTAAGCCAAGTCTGAGTCTAGAGTGCGGAACTGAACCGCATAGTCGCTGAAAGAAGAGTTCCCTTGGCAGAGGTTCAGTAGAGCCGTCACGGCAGAGGAGGTTTGTGCGGGTTCTCCAAATACACTGCGGAATTCAGCATGGAAGGCCTACAGGTTAGAGTAAACCGGATCATTACAATCCCAGAGAGATGTAGCCCCAGCCAGGGCTTTTCCAGACAAAAGACTGACCACAAACGCCACCTTAACTCGTTCCATCGGGAACTGATCCGCCATGAGTTCCAGATGCATGGAACACTGAGTCACGAAGCCTCTACACATCTTTGGATCACCATCATACTTCGTGGGTAAGGGTAAACGAAGCTTGGATCCGAAAGGAGCTGCAGGAACAGGTGGAGAGACAGGAGCAGGTTGCGGCTGCTGCTGTTGCTGCTGCATGGCTAGAATCTGTTGCACAATTGACTCAGTTGTTGCACCTGATGGGCAAAGCAGGATGGGCAAAGTGGGATGGTCTTGCTGCGGCAGGAGGCACCCAGGTCATTACCCCTGGCACAACACGACCACACAGGTGGCTGAGGTGATGCGAGGCACAGAAAGAATAGGCAAGATGTGGTCTGGATAGCAGGAGGTCAGGGCGGGTGGCAAAGGTGCGTAGACAGGAACGTAGCAGGAGGTCAACAGGCAGGCGACAAGGAGCAAGGTCAGGTCAGGGAATGACAGGGTCTGGAACACGGCAAGGTAACACAGAAATGCTTTCTCTTGGCACTAGGGCAACAAAGATTTGGCAGGGAGTGATGGGAGGTGCAGATATTTATAATAAACAGTGCAGGTGCAAACCATAATTATGGGCCAGCACTCATATGGACATTCTGTGGTGAGAACATAGCCTTAGGCACAGTCATAATTCATAGTGTCGTGGAATTGATGACATCATGTGTAGAGGAGGAGCGGTGCCAAGACCAGAGCAACCAATCAGATCGCTTTTTCAATTTTTCACAGGTCTCAACAAAATGTTTTTAAAAATGAAAGAAGGAATTGGATTGGTTGCCATTGGAAACTGCACCATGCTTCCTCTACACGTTTTCAGAATTCTCCAGAGACATAATTGCACCATGCGCGTGGCGTAAATTCATACACGTTCTTCAAATCAGCTGCAAAGCCAAAACAAAACAAAAAATTAGCATCAGACATCTACAAGGATAAAAAAAAAGTGATTAAAAAATTAAAAAAAATTAGGGATCACTGGGATTAGACTGTATTATTTTAGAATTGTATATATCATTAGATTATTATACGTAGGAAGCATAAACAGACAGATCCGCACTCACCACCGGGTTTGGCACGAGACGTTCCCATGTGGAGACGGCCACGGGATCAGAGTGACGGCATCGCTTTGTGCGCTCAGAGGCGATAAACGGCTATTTCGCGCACTTGCGCTTCATCCGGCCCTGAGGGCCGGATGAAGCGCAAGTGCGCGAAATAGCCGGTTATCGCCTCTGACTGCACAAAGTAATGCCGTCGCTCTGATCCCGTGGCCGTCTCCACATAGGTACGTCTAGTGCCAAACCCAGTGGTGAGTGCGGATCTGTCTGTTTATGCTTCCTACCTATGACATTGCTAGCTATCCTTTCCATCTATTCTAGCACCACCACCCGGCCAGTTTCTGTTTGATTGGCTCAGCTGTTCTTTTCTACCTTGCTGGATACAGTGGTCCCTCAACGTACGATGGTAATCTGTTCCAAATGGACCATTGTATGTTGAGGGAACCGTGCAATGGAAAGTATAGGAAGTTATACTCACCTGTCCCCGCCGCTCCGGACCGTCACCGCTCGTCACCACTGCCCTGGATGTCGCCCTCCATCGCTGTTGCCACGTCCCCGTGGTGTCCCCTTCATCCTCGCTCTCTGTCGCCGCCATCACGTCACTACGCACGCTGCTCCTATTGAATGACGGGACGGCATGCGCGGCGACGTGATGACGACGAAGGAGAGCGACGGTGATGAAGGGGATCCCGAAGAGGGTGCTCCGGAGCCCCGAGGACAGGTAGGAGACCATCATCGGAGCACACGGCGCACCGTAAACGGCTATCCAGTGGCAGCTGAAGCAGTCTGCGCTGCCGGATAGCCGTTTATGCGATGGCGCCGACATACAAAAGCATCGTATGTTGATGCTGCCTTCACCATGCGGTGGCCTCTGAGAGTGATCGTATGCTGAAATGATCGTATGTCGGGGCCATCGTAGGTCGGGGGGTCACTGTATATTATATATGGTATGTCGGGGCCATCGTAGGTCGGGGGGTCACTGTACTTTATTCCTTTGACTCGGTTATATCGTTTGGCGCTGTCCACTTTTTCTCTACCCGCACGTTTATTATTACATTATTACCCTTCAGATTAAAGCTAAAATGTCATTTGAAACGTAAACAGCGCTGTGTCGCATGGTACTTCCCGGATAAAAGGCTTCCTAGTAACTATTTAGATTGGATTTCCGCCAGGTCCGACATTGCGGCATATTTTCCGTTGATGCTACTTTTTTTTTAGACTTTCCAATAGAAGTCTCATTTGATTGATTTATTGATTTATTTTAATAATCGATTAGTTGTCGATTATTTTATCGATTAATCGGAAAAAATGTCAAAATGCCAAAAAAAAGGGGTTCAGCTGATTCTACTTGGAAAAACTATGTACAATGGCCATATTAAAAGTTTCTAGCTTGTGATGTCACCAAACAGCAGCAATTTAGGATTTTTTTTTTACGTTTACGCCGGCTGCTGTCATTATTAATGATCCTGTACAGAAACCAGCGTAAATCTGATACCGCCGCATGGGTAACGGTCTGAACAATTAAAAGAAAATGTTAATGATTCACTAATATTTTAATGGTTCATACAGTTAGCCATGCGGCAGTATCAAAAATATGTAAAAAAAAAAAAAAAATGTAATAGACCGCAGCCCCCACCCTTGTAGACAGCCGGGCCCCCCTTTAGACCGCCGCCCCCACCATTGTATACAGCAGGGCCCCCCTTTAGAGAGCAGGGACCCCCTTTAGACTGCAGCCCCCACCCTTATAGACAGCAGGGCTCCCCTTTAGACGGCAGGGCCTTCCTTTAGACCGCAGCCCCCACCCTTATAGACAGCTCACCTGCAGCTGTCCTCTGTTGGGGCTGCCGATCTGCTGCACGGTTCTAGCGTCCGCATCATGTCGTCCTATGGAGGAGCATGTGACACACACGTCACTCTGCTTCCTCTGTAACGTTACGCCGGGCGCAGGGAGGAGTGGAGTGACTTGTATGTCACATGCTCCTTCATAGGACTACATGATGCGGACGCTAGAACCGTGCAGCGGAGCGGCAGCCCCGACAGAGGACAGCTGTAGGTGAGCTGTCTACAAGGGTGGGGGCTGCGGTCTAAAGGGGGGCCCTGCTACCGCCGCCACCCCACATGTCCCCGCTGCTGCCTTGCTCCTATCGCCCCGCCGGGACATGCCTATTTTCTGCTGCTCATCTGTGTACCCGACGTAGATGAGCAGCACGTCCCGGCGCTGCGCTGATTGCACTAGGAGCAGGGCGGCGGCGAGGACATGTCGGGCGGCGGTGAATAAACGAATGAATGTAGCCTATATTCGGGACATGTCAGATTCATCCATTCACTGCCGCCACTGACGGCAAACAACGAATCGGGCGATTATTCGATAACGATCCGTTATCGATTTTAATGGATTACATAGATTAATCGTTGCAGCCCTAATTGATTCCTGACGGCTGCATTTTATCCTCTATTGTAGACACTTTACTATTTCTACCGGAGAAGGGTCTAAAGTAAAAGTCTCATAACAGTCTCAACTAAAAAGACTGAGACTTTCTGAGAGACAAATAAAGACGTCTAAACAGTTTGATCGATCTCCCCCGTATATGGTGTAAATGAGATAATTATGTTGTCTATTGAATTGGCTCCGTACACAGAATGGGGGGAGGGGACCTGCTCTCTGTCCAGACGGTGCGGCCTCGGCGGTGAGGAGTCGCGTTACCTGATAAATAAATGAAGTGGAAACAACGCTCCGGTTTCGGGTTTGCGTAGGGAACAAAGTCTTTTACTGATTTATATTTAATGAACGATAATTTGTGCTGTATATTGTACCGTCAGGCTTTGTGCGATTGTAATTTATTGTACGACGTGTAATGACGTCTGAATGACGAATAAAGCTCTTTAGAAATATCATAACAATATGGGCAGATTAAATGGAGCTGGCCCTAAACCTGTATACAGTATATACTACTAGTCTGAGGCCATTGGGCTGCGACAACTCTGACTATATACAATTTCGTCTTCAGTTTAGAGTCTTGTTCACACTGAGATGCCAAATAGAGAATGGTGAGGGGGACTGGGGCAGATTGTCGTCTTGTGGGATGTTTCCCGTATATGGTGGTCAGTACTCACCAGAAGTGTTTAAAGGAAGGATAACCAGTGATAAGGGACAGGGTCATGGAGCCCGGAGAAGGACAATCAGTCTTATGAAACAGGGTCATGGGGCCCAAGTAAGGACAACCAGTGATATGGGACAGGGTCATGGGGCCCAAGTAAGGACAACCAGTGATATGGGACAGGGTCATGGAGCCCGAAGAAGGACAATCAGTCTTATGAAACAGGGTCATGGGGCCCAAGTAAGGACAACCAGTGATACGGGACAGGGTCATGGGGCCCAAGTAAGGACAACCAGTGATAGGGGACAGGGTCATGGGGCCCAAGTAAGGACAACCAGTGATACGGGACAGGGTCATGGGGCCCAAGTAAGGACAACCAGTGATACGGGACAGGGTCATGGGGCCCAAGTAAGGACAACCAGTGATATGGGACAGGGTCATGGGGCCTAAGGAAGGACAACCAGTGATATGGGACAGGGTCATGGAGCCCGAAGAAGGACAATCAGTCTTATGAAACAGGGTCATGGGGCCCAAGTAAGGACAACCAGTGATAGGGGACAGGGTCATGGGGCCCAAGTAAGGACAACCAGTGATACGGGACAGGGTCATGGGGCCCAAGTAAGGACAACCAGTGAAAGGGGACAGGATCTTGGGGCACAAGTAAGGGAAACCAGTGATACGGGACAGGGTCATGGGGCCCAAGTAAGGACAACCAGTGATAGGGGACAGGGTCATGGGGCCCAAGTAAGGACAACCAGTGATAGGGGACAGGGTCATGGGGCCCAAGTAAGGACAACCAGTGATACGGGACAGGGTCATGGGGCCCAAGTAAGGACAACCAGTGATACGGGACAGGGTCATGGGGCCCAAGTAAGGACAACCAGTGAAAGGGGACAGGATCTTGGGGCACAAGTAAGGGAAACCAGTGATACGGGACAGGATCTTGGGGCCCAAGTAAGGACAACCAGTGATACGGGACAGGATCTTGGGGCACAAGTAAGGACAACCAGTGATAAGGGACAGAGTCATGGGGCCCAAGTAAGGACAACCAGTGATATGGGACAGGGTCATGGGGCCCAAGTAAGGACAACCAGTGATAGGGGACAGGGTCACACATCTATATACAGGAAATATATGGCTGACATCATTCGTGCCTTCCTGCAGCACAATAATAAATGCAAAGAATCTACTAGATGAGCGACGTCCACGTGGAGCAGTGGCTGCCGCCTACTCCAGAGGAGTCCAGAAGGCTTTGTGTAACATAAGGGTTAGGAATGACCCCAGTACACGGGTCCCCGTTCACCTGATGTGGGCCAAAATGTGTAATTTTAGAGTTCATTGGGGACATAGGCATCTGGGTTTGGTGAATGGTCAGTGTGGACCTCCACATGTTTTTACTGTGGGACCCTCTATGATGAACGGATTCAGTGGCATCTGGTATAGGTGGGATGTATACATCGGGGGCTCCCCCAGCTAACTCTGTGGGACATTACTGTGGGACCCTCTATGATGAACAGATTCAGTGGCATCTGGTATAGGGGGGATGTATACATCGGGGGCTCCCCCAGCTAACTCTGTGGGACATTACTGTGGGACCCTCTATGATGAACGGATTCAGTGGGATCTGGTATAGGGGGGATGTATACATCGGGGGCTCCCCCAGCTAACTCTGTGGGACATTACTGTGGGACCCTCTATGATGAACAGATTCAGTGGCATCTGGTATAGGGGGGATGTATACATCGGGGGCTACTCCAGCTGACTCTGTGGGACATTACTGTGGGACCCTCTATGATGAACGGATTCAGTGGCATCTGGTATAGGGGGATGTATACATCGGGGGCTCCCCCAGCTGACTCTGTGGGACATTACTGTGGGACCCTCTATGATGAACAGATTCAGTGGGATCTGGTATAGGGGGGATGTATACATCGGGGGCTCCCCCAGCTGACTCTGTGGGACATTACTGTGGGACCCTCTATGATGAACGGATTCAGTGGCATCTGGTATAGGTGGGATGTATACATCGGGGGCTCCCCCAGCTAACTCTGTGGGACATTACTGTGGGACCCTCTATGATGAACAGATTCAGTGGCATCTGGTATAGGGGGGATGTATACATCGGGGGCTCCCCCAGCTGACTCTGTGGGACATTACTGTGGGACCCTCTATGATGAACGGATTCAGTGGCATCTGGTATAGGGGGATGTATACATCGGGGGCTCCCCCAGCTGACTCTGTGGGACATTACTGTGGGACCCTCTATGATGAATGGATTCAGTGGCATCTGGTAGAGGTTGGATGTATACATCGGGGGCTCCCCCAGCTGACTCTGTGGGACATTACTGTGGGACCCTCTATGATGAACGGATTCAGTGGCATCTGGTAGAGGTTGGATGTATACATCGGGGGCTCCCCCAGCTGACTCTGTGGGACATTACTGTGGGACACTCTATGATGAACGGATTCAGTGGCATCTGGTATAGGGGGGATGTATACATCGGGGGCTCCCCCAGCTGACTCTGTGGGACATTACTGTGGGACCCTCTATGATAAAGGGATTCAGTGGCATCTGGTATAGGGGGGATGTATACATCGGGGGCTACTCCAGCTGACTCTGTGGGACATTATTGTGGGACCCTCTATGATAAAGGGATTCAGTGGCATCTGGTATAGGGGGGATGTATACATCGGGGGCTACTCCAGCTGACTCTGTGGGACATTACTGTGGGACCCTCTATGATGAACAGATTCAGTGGCATCTGGTATAGGGGGGATGTATACATCGGGGGCTCCCCCAGCTGACTCTGTGGGACATTACTGTGGGACCCTCTATGATGAACGGATTCAGTGGCATCTGGTATAGGTGGGATGTATACATCGGGGGCTCCCCCAGCTGACTCTGTGGGACATTACTGTGGGACCCTCTATGATGAACGGATTCAGTGGCATCTGGTATAGGGGGGATGTATACATCGGGGGCTCCCCCAGCTGACTCTGTGGGACATTACTGTGGGACCCTCTATGATGAACGGATTCAGTGGCATCTGGTATAGGTGGGATGTATACATCGGGGGCTCCCCCAGCTAACTCTGTGGGACATTACTGTGGGACCCTCTATGATGAACAGATTCAGTTGTATCTAGTATAGGGGGGATGTATACATTGGGGGCTCCCCCAGCTGAATACTGTAGATCTGTGTATGCTCCACCCCTCAGTGCTATGTCTAGTGTAGGCCTGGAGGGGCAGTATACTGTAGATCTGTGTATGCTCCGCCCCCTCAGTGTTATGTCTAGTGTAGGCCTGGAGGGGCAGTATACTGTAGATGTGTGTATGCTCCACCCCTCAGTGCTATGTCTAGTGTAGCCCTGGAGGGGCAGTATACTGTAGATCTGTGTATGCTCCACCCCTCAGTGCTATGTCTAGTGTAGCCCTGGAGGGGCAGTATACTGTAGATCTGTGTATGCTCCACCCCCTCAGTGTTATGTCTAGTGTAGGCCTGGAGGGGCAGTATACTGTAGATCTGTGTATGCTCCACCCCTCAGTGCTATGTCTAGTGTAGCCCTGGAGGGGCAGTATACTGTAGATCTGTGTATGCTCCACCCCCTCAGTGCTATGTCTAGTGTAGGCCTGGAGGGGCAGTATACTATAGATCTGTGTATGCTCCACCCCCTCAGTGCTATGTCTAGTGTAGGCCTGGAGGGGCAGTATACTGTAGATCTGTGTATGCTCCACCCCCTCAGTGTTATGTCTAGTGTAGGCCTGGAGGGGCAGTATACTGTAGATCTGTGTATGCTCCACCCCCTCAGTGCTATGTCTAGTGTAGGCCTGGAGGGGCAGTATACTGTAGATCTGTGTATGCTCCACCCCCTCAGTGTTATGTCTAGTGTAGGCCTGGAGGGGCAGTATACTATAGATCTGTGTATGCTCCACCCCCTCAGTGTTATGTCTAGTGTAGGCCTGGAGGGGCAGTATACTGTAGATCTGTGTCATGCTCCACCCCCTCAGTGCTATGTCATGTGTAGGCCTGGAGGGGCAGTATACTGTAGATATGTGTATGCTCCACCCCCTCAGTGCTATGTCTAGTGTAGACCTGGAGGGGCAGTATACTGTAGATCTGTGTATGCTCCACCCCCTCAGTGTTATGTCTAGTGTAGACCTGGAGGGGCAGTATACTGTAGATCTGTGTCATGCTCCACCCCCTCAGTGTTATGTCTAGTGTAGGCCTGGAGGGGCAGTATACTGTAGATATGTGTATGCTCCACCCCCTCTGTGCTATGTCTAGTGTAGGCCTAGAGGGGCAGTATATTGTAGATCTGTGTATGCTCCACCCCCTCAGTGTTATGTCTAGTGTAGGCCTGGAGGGGCAGTATACTGTAGATCTGTGTATGCTCCACCCCCTCAGTGCTATGTCTAGTGTAGGCCTAGAGGGGCAGTATATTGTAGATCTGTGTATGCTCCACCCCCTCAGTGCTATGTCTAGTGTAGGCCTGGAGGGGCAGTATACTGTAGATCTGTGTATGCTCCACCCCCTCAGTGTTATGTCTAGTGTAGGCCTGGAGGGGCAGTATACTGTAGATCTGTGTATGCTCCACCCCCTCAGTGTTATGTCTAGTGTAGGCCTGGAGGGGCAGTATACTGTAGATCTGTGTATGCTCCGCCCCTTCAGTGTTATGTCTAGTGTAGGCCTGGAGGGGCAGTATACTGTAGATCTGTGTATGCTCCACCCCCTCAGTGTTATGTCTAGTGTAGACCTGGAGGGGCAGTATACTGTAGATATGTGTATGCTCCACCCCCTTAGTGTTATGTCTAGTGTAGGCCTGGAGGGGCAGTATTCTGTAGATCTGTGTATGCTCCGCCCCATCATTGCTATGTCTAGTGTAGGCCTGGAGGGGCAGTATATTGTAGATCTGTGTATGCTCCACCCCCTCAGTGCTATGTCTAGTGTAGGCCTGGAGGGGCAGTATACTGTAGATCTGTGTATGCTCCGCCCCTTCAGTGTTATGTCAAGTGTAGGCCTGGAGGGGCAGTATACTGTAGATCTGTGTATGCTCCGCCCCCCAGTGCTATGTCTAGTGTAGACCTGGAGGGGCAGTATACTGTAGATCTGTGTCATGCTCCGCCCCCTCAGTGTTATGTCTAGTGTAGGCCTGGAGGGGCAGTATACTGTAGATCTGTGTATGCTCCACCCCCTCAGTGCTATGTCTAGTGTAGGCCTGGAGGGGCAGTATACTGTAGATCTGTGTCATGCTCCACCCCCTCAGTGCTATGTCTAGTGTAGGCCTGGAGGGGCAGTATACTGTAGATCTGTGTATGCTCCACCCCCTCAGTGCTATGTCTAGTGTAGACCTGGAGGGGCAGTATACTGTAGATCTGTGTATGCTCCACCCCCTCAGTGCTATGTCTAGTGTAGACCTGGAGGGGCAGTATACTGTAGATCTGTGTATGCTCCACCCCCTCAGTGTTATGTCTAGTGTAGGCCTGGAGGGGCAGTATACTGTAGATCTGTGTATGCTCCACCCCCTCAGTGCTATGTCTAGTGTAGGCCTGGAGGGGCAGTATACTGTAGATCTGTGTATGCTCCACCCCCTCAGTGTTATGTCTAGTGTAGGCCTGGAGGGGCAGTATACTGTAGATCTGTGTATGCTCCACCCCCTCAGTGTTATGTCTAGTGTAGACCTGGAGGGGCAGTATTCTGTAGATCTGTGTATGCTCCGCCCCCTCAGTGTTATGTCTAGTGTAGGCCTGGAGGGGCAGTATACTGTAGATATGTGTATGCTCCACCCCCTCAGTGTTATGTCTAGTGTAGGCCTGGAGGGGCAGTATACTGTAGATCTGTGTCATGCTCCACCCCCTCAGTGCTATGTCTAGTGTAGGCCTGGAGGGGCAGTATTCTGTAGATCTGTGTATGCTCCACCCCCTCAGTGCTATGTCTAGTGTAGGCCTGGAGGGGCAGTATACTGTAGATCTGTGTATGCTCCACCCCCTCAGTGCTATGTCTAGTGTAGGCCTGGAGGGGCAGTGTACTGTAGATCTGTGTATGCTCCACCCCCTCTGTGCTATGTCTAGTGTAGGCCTAGAGGGGCAGTATACTGTAGATCTGTGTATGCTCCGCCCCTTCAGTGTTATGTCTAGTGTAGGCCTGGAGGGGCAGTATACTGTAGATCTGTGTATGCTCCGCCCCTTCAGTGTTATGTCTAGTGTAGACCTGGAGGGGCAGTATACTGTAGATCTGTGTATGCTCCACCCCCTCAGTGTTATGTCTAGTGTAGACCTGGAGGGGCAGTATACTGTAGATCTGTGTATGCTCCGCCCCTTCAGTGTTATGTCTAGTGTAGACCTGGAGGGGCAGTATACTGTAGATCTGTGTATGCTCCACCCCCTCAGTGCTATGTCTAGTGTAGGCCTGGAGGAGCAGTATACTGTAGATCTATGTATGCTCCACCCCCTCAGTGTTATGTCTAGTGTAGACCTGGAGGGGCAGTATACTGTAGATCTGTGTATGCTCCGCCCCCTCAGTGTTATGTCTAGTGTAGGCCTGGAGGGGCAGTATACTGTAGATCTGTGTATGCTCCACCCCCTCAGTGTTATGTCTAGTGTAGGCCTGGAGGGGCAGTATACTGTAGATCTGTGTATGCTCCACCCCCTCAGTGTTATGTCTAGTGTAGACCTGGAGGGGCAGTATACTGTAGATATGTGTATGCTCCACCCCCTCAGTGCTATGTCTAGTGTAGACCTGGAGGGGCAGTATACTGTAGATCTGTGTATGCTCCACCCCCTCAGTGCTATGTCATGTGTAGGCCTGGAGGGGCAGTATACTGTAGATATGTGTATGCTCCACCCCCTCAGTGCTATGTCTAGTGTAGACCTGGAGGGGCAGTATACTGTAGATCTGTGTATGCTCCACCCCCTCAGTGCTATGTCTAGTGTAGACCAGGAGGGGCAGTATTCTGTAGATATGTGTCATGCTCCACCCCCTCAGTGCTATGTCTAGTGTAGGCCTGGAGGGGCAGTATACTGTAGATCTGTGTATGCTCCACCCCCTCAGTGCTATGTCTAGTGTAGACCTGGAGGGGCAGTATACTGTAGATCTGTGTCATGCTCCACCCCCTCAGTGTTATGTCTAGTGTAGGCCTGGAGGGGCAGTATACTATAGATCTGTGTATGCTCCACCCCCTCAGTGTTATGTCTAGTGTAGGCCTGGAGGGGCAGTATACTGTAGATCTGTGTATGCTCCACCCCCTCAGTGCTATGTCTAGTGTAGGCCTGGAGGGGCAGTATACTGTAGATCTGTGTATGCTCCACCCCCTCAGTGTTATGTCTAGTGCAGGCCTGGAGGGGCAGTATACTGTAGATATGTGTATGCTCCACCCCCTCAGTGCTATGTCTAGTGTAGGCCTGGAGGGGCAGTATACTGTAGATCTGTGTATGCTCCACCCCCTCAGTGCTATGTCTAGTGTAGGCCAGCAGGGGTAGTATACTGTAGATCTGTGTATGCTCCACCTCCTCAGTGCTATGTCTAGTGTAGGCCTGGAGGGGCAGTATACTGTAGATCTGTGTATGCTCCACCCCCTCAGTGTTATGTCTAGTGTAGGCCTGGAGGGGCGGTATACTGTAGATATGTGTATGCTCCACCCCCTCAGTGTTATGTCTAGTGTAGGCCTGGAGGGGCAGTATACTGTAGATCTGTGTCATGCTCCACCCCCTCAGTGTTATGTCTAGTGTAGGCCTGGAGGGGCAGTATACTGTAGATCTGTGTATGCTCCGCCCCCTCAGTGTTATGTCTAGTGTAGGCCTGGAGGGGCAGTATACTGTAGATATGTGTATGCTCCACCCCCTTAGTGTTATGTCTAGTGTAGGCCTGGAGGGGCAGTATTCTGTAGATCTGTGTATGCTCCGCCCCCTCATTGCTATGTCTAGTGTAGGCCTGGAGGGGCAGTATACTGTAGATCTGTGTATGCTCCACCCCCTCAGTGCTATGTCTAGTGTAGGCCTGGAGGGGCAGTATATTGTAGATCTATGTATGCTCCGCCCCCTCAGTGTTATGTCTAGTGTAGGCCTGGAGGGGCAGTATACTGTAGATATGTGTATGCTCCACCCCCTCAGTGTTATGTCTAGTGTAGACCTGGAGGGGCAGTATACTGTAGATCTGTGTATGCTCCACCCCCTCAGTGCTATGTCTAGTGTAGACCTGGAGGGGCAGTATACTGTAGATCTGTGTATGCTCCGCCCCCTCAGTGTTATGTCTAGTGTAGGCCTGGAGGGGCAGTATACTGTAGATCTGTGTCATGCTCCACCCCCTCAGTGCTATGTCTAGTGTAGGCCTGGAGGGGCAGTATACTATAGATCTGTGTATGCTCCACCCCCTCAGTGTTATGTCTAGTGTAGGCCTGGAGGGGCAGTATACTGTAGATCTGTGTCATGCTCCACCCCCTCAGTGCTATGTCTAGTGTAGGCCTGGAGGGGCAGTATACTGTAGATATGTGTATGCTCCGCCCCCTCAGTGCTATGTCTAGTGTAGGCCTGGAGGGGCAGTATACTGTAGATCTGTGTATGCTCCACCCCCTCAGTGCTATGTCTAGTGTAGGCCTGGAGGGGCAGTATACTGTAGATCTGTGTATGCTCCACCCCCTCAGTGTTATGTCTAGTGTAGGCCTGGAGGGGCAGTATACTGTAGATATGTGTATGCTCCACCCCCTCAGTGTTATGTCTAGTGTAGACCTGGAGGGGCAGTATACTGTAGATCTGTGTATGCTCCACCCCCTCAGTGCTATGTCTAGTGTAGACCTGGAGGGGCAGTATACTGTAGATCTGTGTATGCTCCACCCCCTCAGTGCTATGTCTAGTGTAGGCCTGGAGGGGCAGTATACTGTAGATCTGTGTATGCTCCACCCCCTCAGTGTTATGTCTAGTGTAGGCCTGGAGGGGCAGTATACTGTAGATCTGTGTCATGCTCCACCCCCTCAGTGTTATGTCTAGTGTAGACCTGGAGGGGCAGTATACTGTAGATCTGTGTTTGCTCCACCCCCTTAGTGTTATGTCTAGTGTAGGCCTGGAGGGGCAGTATACTGTAGATCTGTGTCATGCTCCACCCCCTCAGTGTTATGTCTAGTGTAGGCCTGGAGGGGCAGTATACTGTAGATCTGTGTCATGCTCCACCCCCTCAGTGTTATGTCTAGTGTAGGCCTGGAGGGGCAGTATACTGTAGATCTGTGTATGCTCCGCCCCCTCAGTGCTATGTCTAGTGTAGGCCTGGAGGGGCAGTATACTGTAGATCTGTGTATGCTCCACCCCTCAGTGCTATGTCTAGTGTAGACCTGGAGGGGCAGTATACTGTAGATCTGTGTATGCTCCACCCCTCAGTGCTATGTCTAGTGTAGGCCTGGAGGGGCAGTATACTGTAGATCTGTGTCATGCTCCACCCCCCAGTGCTATGTCTAGTGTAGGCCAGGAGGGGCAGTATACTGTAGATCTGTGTATGCTCCACCCCTCAGTGCTATGTCTAGTGTAGGCCTGGAGGGGCAGTATACTGTAGATCTGTGTATGCTCCGCCCCTTCAGTGTTATGTCTAGTGTAGGCCTGGAGGGGAAGTATACTGTAGATCTGTGTCATGCTCCACCCCCTCAGTGTTATGTCTAGTGTAGGCCTGGAGGGGCAGTATACTGTAGATCTGTGTATGCTCCACCCCCTCAGTGCTATGTCTAGTGTAGGCCTGGAGGGGCAGTATACTGTAGATCTGTGTATGCTCCACCCCCTCAGTGCTATGTCTAGTGTAGACCTGGAGGGGCAGTATACTGTAGATCTATGTATGCTCCACCCCCTCAGTGTTATGTCTAGTGTAGACCTGGAGGGGCAGTATACTGTAGATATGTGTATGCTCCACCCCCTCAGTGTTATGTCTAGTGTAGGCCTGGAGGGGCAGTATACTGTAGATCTGTGTATGCTCCACCCCCTCAGTGTTATGTCTAGTGTAGGCCTGGAGGGGCAGTATTCTCTAGATCTGTGTATGCTCCACCCCCTCAGTGTTATGTCTAGTGTAGGCCTGGAGGGGCGGTATACTGTAGATATGTGTATGCTCCACCCCCTCAGTGTTATGTCTAGTGTAGGCCTGGAGGGGCAGTATATTGTAGATCTATGTATGCTCCACCCCCTCAGTGTTATGTCTAGTGTAGGCCTGGAGGGGCAGTATACTGTAGATATGTGTATGCTCCGCCCCCTCAGTGTTATGTCTAGTGTAGACCAGGAGGGGCAGTATACTGTAGATCTGTGTATGCTCCACCCCCTCAGTGTTATGTCTAGTGTAGACCTGGAGGGGCAGTATACTGTAGATCTGTGTATGCTCCACCCCCTCAGTGCTATGTCTAGTGTAGACCTGGAGGGGCAGTATACTGTAGATCTGTGTATGCTCCGCCCCCTCAGTGTTATGTCTAGTGTAGGCCTGGAGGGGCAGTATACTGTAGATCTGTGTCATGCTCCACCCCCTCAGTGCTATGTCTAGTGTAGGCCTGGAGGGGCAGTATACTGTAGATATGTGTATGCTCCGCCCCCTCAGTGCTATGTCTAGTGTAGGCCTGGAGGGGCAGTATACTGTAGATCTGTGTATGCTCCACCCCCTCAGTGCTATGTCTAGTGTAGGCCTGGAGGGGCAGTATACTGTAGATCTGTGTATGCTCCACCCCCTCAGTGTTATGTCTAGTGTAGGCCTGGAGGGGCAGTATACTGTAGATCTGTGTATGCTCCGCCCCCTCAGTGCTATGTCTAGTGTAGGCCTGGAGGGGCAGTATACTGTAGATCTGTGTATGCTCCACCCCCTCAGTGCTATGTCTAGTGTAGGCCTGGAGGGGCAGTATACTGTAGATCTGTGTATGCTCCACCCCCTCAGTGTTATGTCTAGTGTAGGCCTGGAGGGGCAGTATACTGTAGATCTGTGTATGCTCCACCCCCTCAGTGTTATGTCTAGTGTAGGCCTGGAGGGGCAGTATACTATAGATCTGTGTATGCTCCACCCCCTCAGTGTTATGTCTAGTGTAGACCTGGAGGGGCAGTATACTGTAGATCTGTGTATGCTCCACCCCCTCAGTGCTATGTCTAGTGTAGACCTGGAGGGGCAGTATACTGTAGATCTGTGTATGCTCCACCCCCTCAGTGCTATGTCTAGTGTAGGCCTGGAGGGGCAGTATACTGTAGATCTGTGTATGCTCCACCCCCTCAGTGTTATGTCTAGTGTAGGCCTGGAGGGGCAGTATACTGTAGATCTGTGTTTGCTCCACCCCCTTAGTGTTATGTCTAGTGTAGGCCTGGAGGGGCAGTATACTGTAGATCTGTGTCATGCTCCACCCCCTCAGTGTTATGTCTAGTGTAGGCCTGGAGGGGCAGTATACTGTAGATCTGTGTCATGCTCCACCCCCTCAGTGTTATGTCTAGTGTAGGCCTGGAGGGGCAGTATACTGTAGATCTGTGTATGCTCCGCCCCCTCAGTGCTATGTCTAGTGTAGGCCTGGAGGGGCAGTATACTGTAGATCTGTGTATGCTCCACCCCTCAGTGCTATGTCTAGTGTAGACCTGGAGGGGCAGTATACTGTAGATCTGTGTATGCTCCACCCCTCAGTGCTATGTCTAGTGTAGGCCTGGAGGGGCAGTATACTGTAGATCTGTGTCATGCTCCACCCCCCAGTGCTATGTCTAGTGTAGGCCAGGAGGGGCAGTATACTGTAGATCTGTGTATGCTCCACCCCTCAGTGCTATGTCTAGTGTAGGCCTGGAGGGGCAGTATACTGTAGATCTGTGTATGCTCCGCCCCTTCAGTGTTATGTCTAGTGTAGGCCTGGAGGGGAAGTATACTGTAGATCTGTGTCATGCTCCACCCCCTCAGTGTTATGTCTAGTGTAGGCCTGGAGGGGCAGTATACTGTAGATCTGTGTATGCTCCACCCCCTCAGTGCTATGTCTAGTGTAGACCTGGAGGGGCAGTATACTGTAGATCTATGTATGCTCCACCCCCTCAGTGTTATGTCTAGTGTAGACCTGGAGGGGCAGTATACTGTAGATATGTGTATGCTCCACCCCCTCAGTGTTATGTCTAGTGTAGGCCTGGAGGGGCAGTATACTGTAGATATGTGTATGCTCCACCCCCTCAGTGCTATGTCTAGTGTAGCCCTGGAGGGGCAGTATACTGTAGATATGTGTATGCTCCACCCCCTCAGTGCTATGTCTAGTGTAGACCTGGAGGGGCAGTATACTGTAGATCTGTGTATGCTCCACCCCCTCAGTGTTATGTCTAGTGTAGGCCTGGAGGGGCAGTATTCTCTAGATCTGTGTATGCTCCACCCCCTCAGTGTTATGTCTAGTGTAGGCCTGGAGGGGCGGTATACTGTAGATATGTGTATGCTCCACCCCCTCAGTGTTATGTCTAGTGTAGGCCTGGAGGGGCAGTATACTGTAGATCTGTGTCATGCTCCACCCCCTCAGTGTTATGTCTAGTGTAGACCTGGAGGGGCAGTATACTGTAGATCTGTGTCATGCTCCACCCCCTCAGTGCTATGTCTAGTGTAGGCCAGGAGGGGCAGAATACTGTAGATCTGTGTCATGCTCCACCCCCTCAGTGCTATGTCTAGTGTAGGCCTGGAGGGGCAGTATACTGTAGATCTGTGTATGCTCCACCCCTCAGTGCTATGTCTAGTGTAGGCCTGGAGGGGCAGTATACTGTAGATCTGTGTATGCTCCACCCCCTCAGTGCTATGTCTAGTGTAGGCCTGGAGGGGCAGTATACTGTAGATCTGTGTATGCTCCACCCCCTCAGTGTTATGTCTAGTGTAGACCTGGAGGGGCAGTATACTGTAGATCTGTGTATGCTCCACCCCCTCAGTGTTATGTCTAGTGTAGGCCTGGAGGGGCAGTATACTGTAGATCTGTGTATGCTCCGCCCCTTCAGTGTTATGTCTAGTGTAGGCCTGGAGGGGCAGTATACTGTAGATCTGTGTATGCTCCACCCCCTCAGTGTTATGTCTAGTGTAGGCCTGGAGGGGCAGTATACTGTAGATCTGTGTCATGCTCCACCCCCTCAGTGCTATGTCTAGTGTAGGCCTGGAGGGGCAGTATACTGTAGATCTGTGTATGCTCCACCCCCTCAGTGTTATGTCTAGTGTAGGCCTGGAGGGGCAGTATACTGTAGATCTGTGTATGCTCCGCCCCTTCAGTGTTATGTCTAGTGTAGGCCTGGAGGGGCAGTATACTGTAGATCTGTGTATGCTCCGCCCCTTCAGTGTTATGTCTAGTGTAGACCTGGAGGGGCACTATACTGTAGATCTGTGTATGCTCCACCCCCTCAGTGTTATGTCTAGTGTAGGCCTGGAGGGGCAGTATACTGTAGATCTGTGTCATGCTCCACCCCCTCAGTGCTATGTCTAGTGTAGGCCTGGAGGGGCAGTATACTGTAGATCTGTGTATGCTCCACCCCCTCAGTGTTATGTCTAGTGTAGGCCTGGAGGGGCAGTATACTGTAGATCTGTGTATGCTCCACCCCCTCAGTGTTATGTCTAGTGTAGGCCTGGAGGGGCAGTATACTGTAGATCTGTGTATGCTCCACCCCCTCAGTGCTATGTCTAGTGTAGACCTGGAGGGGCAGTATACTGTAGATCTGTGTCATGCTCCACCCCCTCAGTGCTATGTCTAGTGTAGGCCTGGAGGGGCAGTATACTGTAGATCTGTGTATGCTCCACCCCCTCAGTGCTATGTCTAGTGTAGACCAGGAGGGGCAGTATACTGTAGATATGTGTATGCTCCGCCCCCTCAGTGCTATGTCATGTGTAGGCCTGGAGGGGCAGTATACTGTAGATCTGTGTATGCTCCACCCCCTCAGTGCTATGTCTAGTGTAGGCCTGGAGGGGCAGTATACTGTAGATCTGTGTATGCTCCACCCCCTCAGTGTTATGTCTAGTGTAGGCCTGGAGGGGCAGTATACTGTAGATCTGTGTATGCTCCACCCCCTCAGTGCTATGTCTAGTGTAGACCTGGAGGGGCAGTATTCTGTAGATATGTGTATGCTCCACCCCCTCAGTGCTATGTCTAGTGTAGGCCTGGAGGGGCAGTATACTGTAGATCTGTGTATGCTCCAACCCCTCAGTGCTATGTCTAGTGTAGGCCTGGAGGGGCAGTATACTGTAGATCTGTGTATGCTCCACCCCCTCAGTGCTATGTCTAGTATAGACCTGGAGGGGCAGTATACTGTAGATATGTGTCATGCTCCACCCCCTCAGTGTTATGTCTAGTGTAGGCCTGGAGGGGCAGTATACTGTAGATGTGTGTCATGCTCCACCCCCTCAGTGCTATGTCTAGTGTAGGCCTGGAGGGGCAGTATACTGTAGATCTGTGTATGCTCCGCCCCCTCAGTGCTATGTCTAGTGTAGGCCTGGAGGGGCAGTATACTGTAGATCTGTGTCATGCTCCACCCCCTCAGTGCTATGTCTAGTGTAGGCCTGGAGGGGCAGTATACTGTAGATCTGTGTATGCTCCACCCCCTCAGTGCTATGTCTAGTGTAGGCCTGGAGGGGCAGTATACTGTAGATCTGTGTCATGCTCCACCCCCTCAGTGCTATGTCATGTGTAGACCAGGAGGGGCAGTATACTGTAGATCTGTGTCATGCTCCACCCCCTCAGTGCTATGTCATGTGTAGACCAGGAGGGGCAGTATTCTGTAGATATGTGTATGCTCCACCCCCTCAGTGCTATGTCTAGTGTAGGCCTGGAGGGGCAGTATACTGTAGATCTGTGTCATGCTCCACCCCCTCAGTGCTATGTCTAGTGTAGACCTGGAGGGGCAGTATTCTGTATATCTGTGTATGCTCCGCCCCCTCAGTGCTATGTCTAGTGTAGGCCTGGAGGGGCAGTATACTGTAGATCTGTGTATGCTCCACCCCCTCAGTGCTATGTCTAGTGTAGACCAGGAGGGGCTGTACACTGTAGATCTGTGTCATGCTCCACCCCCTCAGTGCTATGTCTAGTGTAGGCCTGGAGGGGCAGTATACTGTAGATCTGTGTATGCTCCACCCCCTCAGTGCTATGTCTAGTGTAGACCTGGAGGGGCAGTATTCTGTAGATCTGTGTCATGCTCCACCCCCTCAGTGTTATGTCTAGTGTAGGCCTGGAGGGGCAGTATACTGTAGATCTGTGTCATGCTCCACCCCCTCAGTGCTATGTCTAGTGTAGACCAGGAGGGGCTGTACACTGTAGATCTGTGTCATGCTCCACCCCCTCAGTGCTATGTCATGTGTAGACCAGGAGGGGCAGTATACTGTAGATCTGTGTCATGCTCCACCCCCTCAGTGCTATGTCATGTGTAGACCAGGAGGGGCAGTATACTGTAGATCTGTGTCATGCTCCACCCCCTCAGTGCTATGTCTAGTGTAGACCAGGAGGGGCAGTATACTGTAGATCTGTCATGCTCCACCCTCTAAAATCATGCTCCAGGTCTAACACAGAGGGGGTGGAGATGAACACAAATTCACAGAACCCAAAAGATCAAAGCTGGCGCATGCCCCTTTTAGGGCCTGGACTGGGCATGTATTACTATTTCCTGGAATGTTCCTTTAAGAGTAATGGCGCTGCCCGCTGCCTCACTGGTCTGACAGATTCTATATGCGCTACTATCTCCCGTATATCTTTATGTAGCGGATGCTGTCATATCCTATATATAAACTGCTTACTTTACCCGTGTGAGATCCTCCTACAGCACTCCTTCCACCACCTGTCATTTTTTCTCTATTTTTTTGGTTGCGCTTATTAATCTCTTTCCTCCAGCACTCCTATATATGACTTTCCATATACTAACCCTCTCATGGTTTCTCTCTCTTTAGGATGGCCTGTTTCGTGACCTGTCGAACCTCACACAGTTGTTTTTGTATGGAAACCTGTTGCAGTCTCTCCCAGCTGGCACATTTTTTGGTCTCTCAAACCTGGATCGTCTGTTGCTCCACAGCAATCGCCTTGTGACTATTTCCCCTGCGGCTTTCACCGGTTTGAGCAACCTCACCATACTCTTCCTCTTCAATAACAGCCTTCCTTCCCTCTCTGGAGATTGTTTGCGCTCCCTTCACTCTCTGCAGTTTTTGCGTCTGAACGGGAACCCGTGGCATTGTGACTGTAGCTGCCGATCTCTCTGGGGTTGGTTTCGCTCCTCTCCGGGGGTCTCTAGTTCCCTAGTGACCTGCACCTCCCCGCCGGCTTTTCGGGGAAGAGACCTGCGATCTCTTGAGGAGCGGGATCTACGGTTTTGCAGCTCTAACAACCCTATCCCAACCGGAAACCTGTCAGGATTATCCTTCCCACCCAAACCTTCCTCTTTCTATAGAGGTCAGCCCGGCCCGAGCGAGAATGAGATCAATGAATGGAAAGATAGAATAGAGGAGAAGGGAGGAGATATTGACGACAGCTTGAATGGCGGTGAAGGTCGGGGCGGCCTAAGCGTTGGGCTCCTGTTGGTTTTGCTCATTTGGATTGTGGAAATAGACCTTTAACCTGTGGAAATAGAATCCTCTCGACAATTATTACTTCCTCCTCTGTGAACGTTTTCTGACAAATAAATGATATATATATTTATACAAGTGTCTGTGATGATTTACACCACAGCTTCTATGGCGGAGGCATGAGACCCTGTCCTCCAACTGTGGAGCTTCTCCAGGAACATCGAAGACACAAACTCCTCTAGGCTGTAACATTGTCAACCTGTCTGTTCTGAGGTTTAGAAATTTTGGCAAAAAATTCCGTATCATGAACTCCCTCAAGTTTTCAGCATTTTTGATGCTTTTAAAAAAAAATCATCTACAAGATGTTCAAGGGGACATTAAAATAGTATCAACAGTTTTTAAAAACAAGTAATATGATGCTGTGACGAAGGGAAGATAGAATAAAAACTATGCATACTTATCCCCAGTCCTCGCAGCTCGGTTCAGGTCCGGCTGGTCCCCCGATTTTCTTCTGAAATGATCGCTTACTGCAGGACATGTCCACTCAGACAGTGACTGGACACCTCTGTGGCTGGAGATTGGCTGAGCTAGCAGGTCCTTCACCAAGCGCTCATCGCAGAAGCAGGAAGAAGAGAGAAGATCAGGAGGACCAGATGGAGCAGAACGAGAGCTGCGGGGGACCAGGACTGGGTAAGTATAGTTTTTTTTCTATTTAACCCCTGTCCCAGCACCATATTTCTTTACAGAACACTTGATAAGATCTTTAATAATTTACATGAATTTCAGTAGGATGGATACAGGAAAAACTGGTGTAGCTGGATTCGGATTAATTGATGCTCAGAAGATTAAAACAACATGGGATGGGAGGAAGGTGAGCATAGGTTTGGCTTTGTTCTAACCACATGCACAAACACCAATTTTGTTAATTCTCTTAATACCTCTTTAAGGGCAGGGTCACACAGGGCGCATCCACATGGTATTTCAGGCTGCAAATGCGCCGGCAGCAGTCACAGAGGGACCGCAGAGCTCTGCCACCAGGAGCTCGCTGTGCAGTCCCTCTGTGTCTGCCATTGGCGCATCCGCAGCAAGAAATGCGCTGCGGATCCACCTTGTATGACCCTGTCCTAAAGAGGTATATGGACAGCTCAAACATTTTTCTAATTGACCCCAGGGGCTGTAAAAATAAGAAAGTGAACTCACCTGCCCTGATCCCCCGCAGATGGCATTCCATGGCTCCAGGTCCCTGTCCCTCTTCTCTGCCTCTTGGTTCCTGGAATAGGTAAGTCACAGCTGAGGACAGTGATCGGCAGAGCAGGGACAACACTTCACAGGAACCAGCAGAGCATCAGGGACCAGGAGCCGTTGGAACGCTAGCTGCAGGGGATCGGGCCTTGTATGCTTTCCTATACTTACAGGACCTAGTCAACTAGAACTAAATGTCATTCCTTCAGAATATCTCTATAATGGATATGTTGTCATAATATTGTAATGATGAGGAGAATAACTGGATAAAAAGATCCCAACACGAGTCAAAGGAGATGATGGAAGAAGCTTCGAGACTATGGAATCTCTTCCCCGATCTTGGCTCAACATTCATCATTTCTATCTACTAGATGACACTACAAATACATTCCTCTCTCTTATACAGTCATGGCCGTAAATGTTGCCCCCCTGAAATTTGTCTAGAAAATGAAGTATTCCTCACAGGAAAGGATTGCAGTAACACAGGTTTATTCCCTCTGTGTATATATATATATATATATATATATATATATATATATATATATATATAGATCTCCTCTCCTCTGTATATATATATATATATATAGATCTCCTCTCCTCTGTATATATATATATAGATCTCCTCTCCTCTGTATATATATATATATATATATATAGATCTCCTCTCCTCTGTATATATATATATATAGATCTCCACTCCTCTGTGTATATATATAGATCTCCTCTCCTCTGTATATATATATATATATATAGATCTCCTCTCCTCTGTATATATATATATATAGATCTCCTCTCCTCTGTGTATATATATATATATAGATCTCCTCTCCTCTGTATATATATATATATATATATAGATCTCCTCTCCTCTGTATATATATATATATATATATATATAGATCTCCTCTCCTCTGTGTGTATATATATATAGATCTCCTCTCCTCTGTATATATATATTGCAGTAACACAGGTTTTGCTATACACATGTTTATTCCCTTTGTGTATATATATATATATATATATATATATATAGATAGATAGATAGATAGATAGATAGATCTCCTCTCCTCTGTATATATATATATATATATATATATATATATATATATATAGTTCTCCTCTCCTCTGTATATATATATAGATCTCCTCTCCTCTGTATATATATATATATATATATAGATCTCCTCTCCTCTGTATATATATATATATTGCAGTAACACAGGTTTTGCTATACACATGTTTATTCCCTTTGTGTGTGTGTATATATATATATATATATATATATATATATATATATATATAGATCTCCTCTCCTCTGTAGATATATATATATAGATCTCCTCTCCTCTGTGTATATATATATATATATATATATATATATATATTGCAGTAACACAGGTTTTGCTATACACATGTTTATTCCCTTTGTGTGTGTATATATATATATATAGATCTCCTCTCCTCTGTGTATATATATATATATAGATCTCCTCTCCTCTGTATATATATATATATATATATATATATAGATCTCCTCTCCTCTGTATATATATATTGCAGTAACACAGGTTTTGCTATACACATGTTTATTCCCTTTGTGTATATATATATATATAGATCTCCTCTCCTCTGTATATATATATATATATATATATATATATATATTGCAGTAACACTGGTTTTGCTATACACATGTTTATTCCCTTTGTGTGTGTATATATATATATAGATCTCCTCTCCTCTGTTTATATATATATATAGATCTCCTCTCCTCTGTATATATATATATATATATATATATATATATAGATCTCCTCTCCTCTGTATATATATATATATATATATAGATCTCCTCTCCTCTGTATATATATATATATATATATATATATATAGATCTCCTCTCCTCTGTATATATATATTGCAGTAACACAGGTTTTGCTATACACATGTTTATTCCCTTTGTGTATATATATATATATAGATCTCCTCTCCTCTGTATATATATATATATATAGATCTCCTCTCCTCTGTATATATATCTATATATATATATATATATATAGATCTCCTCTCCTCTGTATATACATATATATATATATATATATAGATCTCCTCTCCTCTGTATATATATATATATATAGATCTCCTCTCCTCTGTATATATATATATATGTTGCAGTAACACAGGTTTTGCTATACACATGTTTATTCCCTTTGTGTATATATATATAGATCTCCTCTCCTCTGTATATATATATATATATATATATATATATATATATATATAGATCTCCTCTCCTCTGTATATATATATATATATATATATATATATATATATATATATATATAGATAGATCTCCTCTGTATATATATATATATATATAGATCTCCTCTCCTCTGTGTATATATATATATATATATATATATATATATATATAGATCTCCTCTCCTCTGTATATATATATATATATATATATAGATCTCCTCTCCTCTGTATATATATATAGATCTCCTCTCCTCTGTATATATATATATATATATATATATATAGATCTCCTCTCCTCTGTATATATATATATATATAGATCTCCTCTCCTCTGTGTGTATGTATATATATATATATATATATATATATATATAGAGATCTCCTCTCCTCTGTATATATATATATATTGCAGTAACACTGGTTTTGCTATACACATGTTTATTCCCTTTGTGTGTATATATATATATATATATATATATATATATATATAGATCTCCTCTCCTCTGTATATATATATAGATCTCCTCTCCTCTGTGTATATATATATATATATATATATATATATATATATATATCTCCTCTCCTCTGTATATATATATATATTGCAGTAACACAGGTTTTGCTATACACATGTTTATTCCCTTTGTGTGTATATATATATATATATATATAGATCTCCTCTCCTCTGTATATATATATATATAGATCTCCTCTCCTCTGTGTATATATATATATATATAGATCTCCTCTCCTCTGTATATATATATATTGCAGTAACACAGGTTTTGCTATACACATGTTTATTCCCTTTGTGTATATATATATATAGATCTCCTCTCCTCTGTGTATATATATATATATATATATATATATACATATCTCCTCTCCTCTGTGTATATATATATATAGATCTCCTCTCCTCTGTATATATATATAGATCTCCTCTCCTCTGTATATATATATATATAGATCTACTCTCCTCTGTATATATATATTGCAGTAACACAGGTTTTGCTATAGACATGTTTATTCCCTTTGTGTGTATTGGAACTAAACCAAAAAAGGTGGAAAAAAAGAAAATTGGACATAATGTCACCAAACTCCAAAAATGGTCCGGACACAATTATTGGCCCCTTAACTTAATACTTGGTTGCACACCCTTTGGGAAATATAACTGAAATCAGTGTCTTCCTATAAGTATCAATAAGCTTCTTACACCTCTCAGCCGGAATGTTGGACCACTCTTCCTATAAGCATCAATAAGCTTCTTACACCTCTCAGCCGGAATGTTGGACCACTCTTCCTATAACCATCAATAAGCTTCTTACACCTCTCAGCCGGAATGTTGGACCACTCTTCCTATAACCATCAATAAGCTTCTTACACCTCTCAGCCGGAATGTTGGACCACTCTTCCTATAACCATCAATAAGCTTCTTACACCTCTCAGCCAGTATGTTGGACCACTCTTCCTATCATCAT
>NW_026610652.1:177500-199326 GCF_029499605.1 Hyla sarda
ATCTATATATATATATATATATATACACAGAGGAGAGGAGATCTATATATATATATATATATATATATATATATATATATATATATATACAGAGGAGAGGAGATCTATATATATATATATACAGAGGAGAGGAGATCTATATATATATATACACACACAAAGGTAATAAACATGTGTATAGTAAAACCTGTGTTACTGCAATATATATATACACAGAGGAGAGGAGATCTATATATATATATATACAGAGGAGAGGAGATCTATATATATATATAGAGGAGAGGAGATCTATATATATATATATATATATATACACACAGAGGAGAGGAGATCTATATATATATATACAGAGGAGAGGAGATCTATATATATATATATATATATACAGAGGAGAGGAGATCTATATATATATATACAGAGGAGAGGAGATCTATATATATATATATATATACAGAGGAGAGGAGATCTATATATATATATACAGAGGAGAGGAGATCTATATATATATATATATATATATATATATATATATATACACACAGAGGAGAGGAGATCTATATATATATATATATATATATATATATATATATATATATATACACAAAGGGAATAAACCTGTGTTACTGCAATATATATATATATATATATATATACAGAGGAGAGGAGATCTATATATATATATACATACAGAGGAGAGGAGATCTATATATATATATATATATATACAGAGGAGAGGAGATCTATATATATATATATATATATACAGAGGAGAGGAGATCTATATATATATATATATATATATATATATATATATATATATATATATATATATATATATATACACACACACAAAGGGAATAAACCTGTGTTACTGCAATCCTTTCCTGTGAGAAATACTTCATTTTCTTGAAAAATTCCAGGGGGGCAACATTTACGGCCATGACTGTATCTATGAAATATTTATATCCTCCTAGGACTCCGTATTTCCCAACTGGAGCAACTTCCATAAGGGTCCTGTACCCCCAAAGGGTAAAAGTATGTCCATGGGTACCCCTCGCACATAAGGGGTACCCGCAGACAAAATAAGTAAGAAAAGTACTTAATTTCATAATGGCGTGTGCTTACCTTTCTAATGCGATGCTTATTCCCTTTGTGCCCTTATTCCCCCCTCCCTCTTAATCCCCTTTTGCTATCATTCCCCCCCCCCCCCCCCCATTTTAATCCCCTTATACCATTTTTCCCCTCCGATCCCCCTGGGCCAATATATGAGATATATACAATAACACCCTCCCATACTGCGGTGTTACACTACCAGTCCTGTGTCTATCCCATTTGGCTGGAGTCAAAGGGCGGAACTGACGGGTGACGTCCTTCCGCGCTGTGCCGGGACCTATGCGCAACGTCAGGGACGTTACAAGTAAGGCCCGGCAGTCACTGTAATGTGGCCGCGGTACAATATAGTGAGCTGCCACGGCGACCAATCCTCGCTCTGCGCTGACAAATACTGGCCAATGCATGGTCAGTGAATTGCCGTACCTCCGCATAACCCTTGGCATACCCCTGGTTGAGAACCCCTGCTATAGAAAGACACCATCAGAAGCAATCATAGTGGGGGGGGTCCCCCAAGTGATGTGCCCCTCTAGAAGCCACTACATTGTAGGTAGTACCACCTGGGCAGTGTGTGCAGTTGGCGTCATCATATTTAGAAAAAATATGGCACCAGGAGAATAAAACCCTGTTTATTATTAATGGGCTGAGTATTACTGCTCATCTGTGAGGGGGTCAGTGATCACGAGGGGACCGACCAGGAACAAGATGTATCAACTCTCCACATATGGTGACTGGGGGTCCGACCACTGACAGCAGCCGTCACATGTCCACAACTGCTTCATCCCCACCCATAGGTCAGTCCAAGAGAAGAGAATGGAGCTGTAATGAGCGCCAATAAATGTTAGTCCGGAGGCGTCCTCATGGTCGGTGTGGTGATAACGGTTCGTGGTCCCGTGATGTCACTATTTGTCACTGTCCTCTAATGACTTAATTTACATTTATATCTATTTGTTCCTTTAATTAGTCATTATTATATATATTATAATGATGATTGTTGTTATTATTTTTAACAGTTTAGATACAGAGAGACGCCGGCACTGTCTAACACTAAAACAGATCTCCTCCTCAAAGATGGTGCTCACGACAAACATGTATGACACAATCCACAACGTTCATCCCAATCCACTGAGGTAGAGATGATGGCGGCACTCACCACACAGGGAACGTTACCAGACGGTTATTTGGAGTCACATGGTCAGATATCAGGTGTAAGGTGAGCTGTGACACAATAAACAGATGTCTGCCATTGTTCTGACCCCCAAATAAACGCCTGGGAATGGTTAGTGCCGCCATTATCTTTTCCTTTATGGATTAAAATGTTTAAACTGTGAGTAAATGACCGATTCTGGTCTTCAGATTCCTAACATTATCAAACCCAAAAGGATTCCAATACAAGTACTGGCCCCCAGCAGCAGATGAGGCTTTCACCATTGTTAGTCCTGTTCTCAGCTCCAATTCAACATCTACAATATTGTGTTTGGGGGCCAAGCGCCCTCCATTGGATCCAGTGGGATCTGTGATTCCCCAGCAATCAGAAGAAAAAACATTTTCATGTGACCCCATGTGGTTTCTTTCCTAAAAAGAGAAGATCTGTTCATTTGGAGACCCTGATCTGTAAGCGGTGACACTTATCTCGGAATGGCGTAGATTCATGTGTTGTCGACTGACCACCATGCTGCAGCTGTGGGGGGTTTTGTTGATGGCGCATGGAGGTGTCATATCACCTGTAACCTAATGCTGTACTGTATGTATGGGCGTGGCTCTGTACTGTATGTATGGGCGTGGCTCTGTACTATGGGAGTGGCTACTGTAACCCCTCCCTCTTTGTTGTGTACATAAATAAACTGAACACTGACCTCCTCGAGGGATTTCTTTCTATGCTGGAGGAGGAATCAGTTGCTGGATCACTGACTCTGTCCGTCTGTGTTTTTTCAACTATTGCGAATTCGCTATCCCTGGCAGACACCACTGAGCCCGAATTATTACAAGTCTGGATTTTCTACAACACATCTTTAAATGGGTACTCCGGCCCTAAGATGTCTGACCGCGGGGGTCCCGCCGCCCTCTTTGAGTGGCACGCCGCGAGTATATAGACGTCATGACTCTGCCCCGTGTGACGTCATGCCGCGCCCCCGCTATGCAAGTCTATGGGAGGTGGCGTGATGGCAGTCACGCCCCCTCCTATAGACTTGCATAGTGGGGGCAGGGCATGACGTCACATGGGGGCGGAGTCGGGATGTCACGATACTCCAGCCCCGTGATCGTCACACAGCAGATTCTGAGCTGGCAGCTTCCCGAGGTGGGTGCAGAATGCAAGATTGCGGGGTCAGACATCTTTGGATAGGGGATAAGATGTCTTAGGGCCGGAGTACCCCTTTAAGTTATAATAATAGCAAAAACAAACTGCTATCCTGCACTAACCACAACAGTACGGGTCATAGGGCTCCTATTCTGGCCCTCTGACAGACGGGAAGGCAAGGCTAGCGTGGGGCGCTCAGAGGCGACTGCCAGCAGTTTCGGGTACCATGGTGCACGAAACTGCACAACGCTGCGCAAAACCGCTGGCAGTCGCCTCTGAGCGCCCCACACCAGCCTAGTCTTCCTGTCTGTCAGAGGTCCGAAGAGGAGCCCTATGACCCGTACTGTTGCAGGATAGCTGATTGTTTCTGCTATTATTATAACTTATGGATGCTGATTGATATGGTCCTAGCACCACTGCTGGTCGTTGCCTAGAGTAACCACAGAACACATCAAGGTCTCATCAGTGGAGCGGCTACATTGATACATTCCAATTTGGTGCTGCCCAAATGCTCACAAACTCCAGGAAGTGACAAACTTTGGTTTTAATAAACAAAAAGCAGCAATAACGTGTTTAGAGGGTTAAATCCCTCTTCATCAGGTTGCAATCTGCCAATTGTGATCTTGACCAGCATCCCAATACCCCGGCCCCTATCATACCATATTGAGGCTCCTATCTTATGATTCCAAAGGGTTACACAAGACATAATCCTCCCATCTTTCATCTATAGCTTTCCCTGAACTAGGTGGTAGGTTATCAGGAGGGTAAAAGTGTCCATGTACAATAAATGGCACTACATTACATGTCCAATGGAAACCTATGATAAATGCTGAAATCCAACATGGCCGATCTCCCTTTCCTCCAACACTCAATGGCCCAGATTTATCAAACAGTGTGAGAGAAAAAGTTGAGTGATTTTCCCACAGCAACCAATCACAGCTCAGCTTTCACTTTACCAGAGATCGTTAGCTGAGCTGTGATTGGTTGCTGTGGGAAAATCACTCAACTTTTTCTCTCCCACCGTTTGATAAATCTGGGCCAATGTTGCAGTCGTGTTTACAATCATATGTATAAAATATCATCCTAATTATGAGTTTGGCTCAATTTTGTTTAATGGCCCATTAGTATATTGAGTATTTGTTCTAAATTTGAGTAAAGTGTCTTTATATATTAGGTAAGTAAGCTACAAAGTTAGTATGGTTAAAAAAAGACACATGTCCATCAAAAGACGCATGCCCATCGAGACATACGTCCATCAAAAAGACACAAGTGCACCAAAAAGACACATGATTATAGAGACACACGCCCATCAAAAAGGTGCATGTCCATCGAGACATACGTCAATCGAAAAGACGCATGATTATAGAGACACACGCCCATCAAAAAGGTGCATGTCCATCAGGACACAAGTCAATCGAAAAGACGCATGATTATAGAGACACACGCCCATCAAAAAGGTGCATGTCCATCGAGACATACGTCCATCAAAAAGACACGATTATAGAGACACACGCCGATCAAAAAGGTGCATGTCCATCGAGACATACGTCAATCGAAAAGACGCATGATTATAGAGACACACGCCCATCAAAAAGGTGCATGTCCATCGAGACATACGTCCATCAAAAAGACACGATTATAGAGACACACGCCCATCAAAAAGGTGCATGTCCATCGGGACATACGTCAATCGAAAAGACGCATGATTATAGAGACACACGCCCATCAAAAAGGTGCATGTCCATCGGGACACAAGTCAATCGAAAAGACGCATGATTATAGAGACACACGCCCATCAAAAAGGTGCATGTCCATCGGGACACAAGTCAATCGAAAAGACGCATGATTATAGAGACACACGCCCATCAAAAAGGTGCATGTCCATCGAGACATACGTCCATCAAAAAGACACGATTATAGAGACACACGCCCATCAAAAAGGTGCATGTCCATCGGGACATACGTCAATCGAAAAGACGCATGATTATAGAGACACACGCCCATCAAAAAGGTGCATGTCCATCAGGACACAAGTCAATCGAAAAGACGCATGATTATAGAGACACACGCCCATCAAAAAGGTGCATGTCCATCGGGACACAAGTCAATCGAAAAGACGCATGATTATAGAGACACACGCCCATCAAAAAGGTGCATGTCCATCGAGACATACGTCAATCGAAAAGATGCAAGCCAATCGAGACACATCCATCAAAAAGACCCACGTCCCTCAAGTTACAGGTTTTGAGAGTAATATTTTCTAACCTAAGGTCATAAATGTCATTAACTAAAATATCAGCCCTTAAATGAGATCACACATCTTTAGGCCAAACTAGATATTGAGCACACAGTGATGAGACGGCTCCACGAGACACATGAACTAGTTTGTGTTGTGTAGATAGCCATGTCTTGGCACGTTTAGCACCTCGAGCACAGACAGGCTAGACAGGGGCACTATGGTTCCCATCTGAAGTTATAAACACAGTTTGTGACAGAGATCGAGCAAGAATTAGAGAAGGATGTAAAAAATTGGCACAGGAAGGAGTGCAGAATCTGCCTCAGAAAAGTCGTTCTCTCTGCTAACAAGCAACAGATGGTGTGAAGGATGAGATGGAGCGGGGGAAGAGGAACAAGCAGGAAAACAAGGCCAGATTTAAAGGGGTCTGCGGAGTGCTGAGGAATACGGAGAGACGAACGAGGAGAGAGAGGACCACACTACGAAGGGTTAATGGGAGAAAAAAAAACAGTATGAAAAATGAAGAAATAAAAACGTAAAATGAAAGAGGAACAGCGAACGTTCTGTGTTCAGACAGCAAATGTGAGTCATTAGAGGAGATAATATGGTATAATTAGAGGAGCGCACGGTTTACATCTCCAGCACGGACACCGCAATCTGCTCACCGCAAAATATACCGAGAAACCAGACTGCAGTCACTTCATCCCAAAACAGTCATGTCACTTTAAATTATTACAAGGGGTTTACCATGAAGATTACTGGGTCTACACTGATGGATTATGGGAAATTACACCTAAACGTCCTGTATATATATATATACTCACTTATCCCCAATGTGCTCTGTGTTGCCCCGTTCTCCTTGGTTATGACCATCCTTAGGACAACCACCAAGACAGACGAGCTCAGTACAACTGCATCTTGTTGTTAGTCTCTACTATGTAGACACGCAAGGGGAATTGTGGGAAAGTGTGGTAAGTGACCGGATCCAGAACAGTAAACATCTGACCCATTTAAAAAGAACCTAGAAATCCGCTATACATCTGCCGATACGGTTATAAAGCGCTGGAAACAACGGCAGTAAAAGGTACCGGAAATTGGCTGGCCCCAATACTGGAAAGAATGGTTTCATTTGCTCATCTGAAGAGTCAAAGGGGCGGGTCAGTGTCCCAGGCTGCAACACCTCTCCCTGCCCACTTCCACAGCCTTCTCCTTCTGATCCCACGCATGCACCATATTTTCATATACCGGCGCATGCGCAGTGAGCTTGCTGAGGAGTCAAAGAGGCGTGGTCAGTGTCCCAGGCTGCAACACCTCTCCCTGCCCACTCTTTCTGATTTACCCGCATAGCAGCACACGCACAATGAGCTTGCTGGCTGCGGCTTCACCATCTCACCGTGCATGCAGTAAGTGCTCTGTGAGTCCCGGGGGTCAATCATAGGAGAAAGAAGTGAAACGAAGCGGGAAGAGGCAATGAAACACCTCTCTGACTCTTACATTATGTATTAGAGTGTTTTCCAAACAGTGTGTCTACAGCTGCTGCCTAACTACAACTACCAGCATGGAAAATAGCTTGGAACTGTCAGGCGAGCCAAAAATGTCGATCAAAGACGGAGCAGGCATGACATCACAGGGGGCAGGTGTTGCTTATGCTAGTGTTTCCCAACCAGGCTGCCTACAGCTGTTGCATAACAACAACTCCCAGCATGCCCGGACAGCCATTGGCTGTCTGGGCATGCTGGGAGTTGTAGTTTTGCTACAGCTTGAGGCACACTGGTTGGGAAACACTGGCTTATGCAAAAGGTACGGAACGTATCCTTACACTAATGTTCATGTGACTGTGTCGTCTGTTTCCTAATAAGTTACAGGTACACAAAGAGATGCTCTACAGGTGACTGGCATAGTACGGGTGACCGGCGTGGTACGGGTGACCGGCGTGGTACGGGTGAGTGGCCCAAAGCCGCTGCCAGACACCTCTGCTAGTGTTGGGGTCCACATGTCATTGGAAATAGGACGTGTGAAGAGGAGTGGTAAGGGATCGGACAGGCTGTACGGGTTATTATTTTTACCATGGCAGCACCCCCCCCCCCCCCCGCCCCCATAAAAATAGCTTTTTTAAATTTATTTTATTTCTTATCGCAAAAACTGACAAAATGCAGTAAAACTCTAAAAAACGCAGTAAATAAATAATTCAACATGTGAACACAGCCCAAAGACTTAACCCTGGTAATATTTCTCTATAAGAATAAGAAAACATCAGAATTGCACCATGTGAACAGACGCCAACCCACATGTGAGTAACGGGTTCATCTGACCTCCAGCAGCCTAATTACATGACCAGGTGCAGTGATCAAGCTGCACCCCCTCTCTCTGCAAAGCCAGAGACGACGTCACACCCCGCCCCCTCAATGCAAGTCTATGGGAGGGGGCGCGACGACTGTCACGCCCCCTCCCATAGACTTGCATTGAGGGGGCGGGGTGTGATGTCATAACGTCACAAGCTCCCGGCGCCTGCTCCAGCGTTCGGAACAGTTTGTTCCAAACGCTGAGCAGCGGAGTACCCCTTTAAGAAATAATTTCAGAGGTTATAATCAGTATGGCTGAAAACCTCCACGCCTGCCACATCAGCTAAAACAGGTAAGGACGAGGTATACACAAGAACCTCTGTATCATTCTCTAATATTTAAGAAAAACAAAATAAAATAAAACAAATTCCTGTAGTACTTCTTCAATCCCTTCTATTTAAAAATCTTAACCCTTCCAATACTTATCAGCTGCTGTATATTACAGAGGAAGTTGTGTAGTTCTTTAGCACTTTAGATGCCACCGTGACATTTGACAAAAACATTTAAAACGCCCTGTATTCATGTTATTGGTGGTGGAGTTGGTTTGGATCGGCTCCCCACGGTGAGATCACAATAGATCCATTGTCATGGCTGCCAGAGGCTTTGGCTCGGCCTCCATGGCTGCCAGGACTCTGCTATTTATAGAGTCTGCATATGGCAGACTGTACCAAGAGAGTGCAGATCTAATGGATCCATAAAAGACTAATATAATATATAAAAAAAAAAAATTAAAAAAATTGTAAAAAAAAAAAAAAAAAAAGTCTTTTTTGGGAAGATATATATAAACTCCGTGATAATTTTTTTTATAAAAAATTAAAATTAAAAAATTAAATAATTAAATAAAAAATTAATTAAAATAAAAAATCACCCCCTTTCCCATTTTTGAATAATAACATTTTTTTTTTAACAAAAAATAAATTTGGTACCGCCCAGAATTGTCAGCACCATTAAATATATATCCTTATTGATTGTACACAGTAAATGGCATAAACAATATATAAAATGCCCCCAAAAAATGAAATAAAAAGCGACCAAAAAAGGGCGGTTTACACCAAATTGTTACAGATAAAAACTACAGATCAAGGTGCAAAAAATAAAAATTTAAAAAAAGATGAAAAGCCCCGCTAACTAATTTAAAAAAGTAAAAAAAAAAAAAAAAGTACTTTTTTTTGTTTTTTTAACTTGTTAATCATAATGAAAACAATCTAAAATATAAATTAGTATCATTGTAATAGTAACTGACCTGGAGAGTCGTCAGAACGTAGTCAGAATTAAGTTGTGGTTTTATTTTTTATTTCAGGTTACAAATATATTTTTTCGCTTTTGCAGAATCATTTTTGGGATGTGAAGAAAGTCATTACAAAAGGGCAATTTGTGCCCCAAAAAATATTATGATGTAGGAGGATGTGACGCAGGTGGGAACTCGGCCTTATCTAAGTAAATTAACCCCTTCATGACCCAGCCCATTTTCACCTTCATGACCTGGGCATTTTTTGAAAATCTGACCACTGTCACTTTAAACATTAATAACTCTGGGATGCTTTTACTTATCATTCTGATTCCGAGATTGTTTTTTCGTGACATATTCTACTTTATGTTATTGGTAAAATTTCACTGATATTTGTATCCTTTCTTGGTAAAAAATCTAAAAATTTCATGAAAATGTTGAAAATTTAGCATTTTTCTAACTTTGAAAGTCTCTGCTTGAAAGGAAAATGGATATTCCAAATAAATTACATATTGATTCACATATACAATATGTCTACTTTGTGTTTGCATCATAAAGTTGACAAGTTTTCACTTTTGAAAGACATCAGAGGCTTCAAAGTTCCGCAGCAATTTTCCAATTTTTCTCAAGATTTTCAAAATCTTAATTTTTCAGGGCCCAGTTCAGGTTGGAAGTGGATTTTAAGGATCTTCATATTAGAAATACCCCATAAATGACCCCATTATAAAAACTGCACCCCCCAAAGTATTCAAAATGACATTCAGTAAGTGTTTTAACCCTTTAGGTGTTTCACAGGAATAGCAGCAAAGTGAAGGAGAAAATTCTAAATCTTCATTTTTTACACTCGCATTTTCTTGTAGACCCAATTTTTTAATTTTTACAAGGGGTAAAAGGAGAGAAATCACCCTAAAATTTGTAACCCAATTTCTCTCGAGTAAGGAAATACCTCATATGCGTATGTAAAATGTTCGGTGGGCGCAGTAGAGGGCTCAGAAGGGAAGGAGCGACAATGGGATTTTGGAGAGTGAGTTTTTCTGAAAGGGTTTTTGGGGGGCATGTCCCATTTAGGAAGCCCCTGTGGTGCCAGAACAGTGGACCCCCCCCCCCCACATGTGACCCCATTTTGGAAACTATACCCCTCATGGAATGTAATAAGGGGTGCAGTGAGCATTTACACCCCACTGGCGTTTGACAGATATTTGAAACAGTGGACTGTGCAAATCAAAAATTTTATTTTTCATTTTCACAGACCACTGTTCCAAAAATCTGTCATACACCAGTGGGGTGTAAATTCTCACTGCACCCCTTATTACATTCCGTGAGGGGTGTAGTTTCCAAAATGGGGTCACATATGGATATTTATTGTTTTGCGTTTGTCAGAACTGCTGTAACAATCAGCCACCCCTGTGCAAATCACCTCAAATGTACATGGTGCACTCTCCCTTCTGGGCCTTGTTGTGCGTCCCCAGAGCACTTTGCGCCCACATATGGGGTATCTCCGTACTCAGGAGAAATTGCGTTACAAATTTAGAGGGTCTTTTTTCCCTTTTACCTCTTGTGAAAATGAAAAGTATAGGGCAACACCAGCATGTCAGTGTAAAAAAATTATTTTTTTACACTAACATGCTGGTGTAGACCCCAACTTCACCTTTTCATAAGGGGTTAAAGAAGAAAAAGCCCCCCAAAATTTGTAAGGCAATTTCTCCCGAGTACGGCGATACCCCATATGTGACCCTAAACTGTTGCCTTGAAATACGACAGTGAGAGCGCCATGCGCATTTGAGGCCTGAATTAGGGATTTGCATAGGGGTGGACATAGGGGTATTCTACGCCAGTGATTCCCAAACAGGGTGCCTCCAGCTGTTGCAAAACTCCCAGCATGCCTGGACAGTCAATGGCTGTCCGGCAATACTGGGAGTTATTATTTTGCAACAGCTGGAGGCTCCGTTTTGGAAACAGTAGCGTACCAGATGTTTTTCATTTTTTTGGGGAGGGGGGGCTGTGTAGGGGTATGTGTATATGTAGTGTTTTTTACTTTTTATTTTAGGTTAGTGTCAGTGTAGTGTAGTGTTTTTAGGGTACAGTCACATGGGCGGGGGTTCACAGCAAGTTTGCCGCTGGAAGTTTGAGCTGCAGAGCAAAATTTGCGCCATCTCAAACTTGCAGCACTCACTGTAAACCTCCGCCCATGTGAGTGTACCCTGTACATTCACATTGGGGGGAGGGGGCAAACATCTAGCTGTTGCAAACTCCGAGCATGCCCTTTGGCTGTCCGTGCATGCTGGGAGTTGTAGTTTTGCAACAGCTGGAGGAACACTGGTTTGGAAACACTAAGTTAAGTAATAAACTTTCAAGTGTTTTGCAACCAAACTAAGTGTTTCCAAACCAGTGTGCCTCCAGCTGTTGCAAAACTACAACTCCCAGCATGCATGGTCTGTCAGTGCATGCTGGGAGTTATAGTTTTGCAACAATTGCAACAGCTGGAGGCACTGAGGTAGGAAACGGACAATGTTTCCCAACTAGTGTGCCTCCAGATGTTGCAAAACTACAACTCCCAGCATGCCCAGACTGCCAAGGCATGCTGGAAGTTGTAGTTCGGCAATATCTGAAGGATCAGATGTTGCTGAACTACAACTTCCAGCATGCCTGGGCAGTCTGGGCATGCTGGGAGTTGTAGTTTTGCAACATCTGGAGGTCCACAGTTTGGAGACCACTGTATAATGGTCTCCAATCTGTGCTCTTCCAGATGTTAGAGAACTACAACTCCCAGCATGCCTGGACAGACTGAGCATGCTGAGATTTGTAGTTTTGCAACATCTGGAAGAGCACAGATTGGAGACCATTATACAGTGGTCTCCAAACTGTGGACCTCCAGATGTTGCAAAACTACAACTCCCAGCATGCCCAGAAAGCCAAAGGCTGTCTGGGCATGCTGGGAGTTGCAGTTTTGAAACTCTCATAGGCAGCAGTGAGATCGCTTTACGGCGATCTCACTGCTGCCAATGAAGATGCTGCACTGCTGCCGGAAACTCACCTCCGGGACGCAGCGCAGCCGGGACCGCACGGAGGACGCCGGGACCGCACGGAGGACGCCGGGACCGCTCGGGACACCGCTCCGACGGGTAAGTGACGCCGGGGGACGGGACAGGGACACTTAGCAGAGCAGTGTGTGTCCCGATCCCCGTGATCGGAACTCACACACCGCGCTGCTAAGTATTTTCATAGCGAAACGCTGCTATCAGCTAGTCAGATTTGGGGGGGTGGGGGACGAAACCCCCCGTGGTCGCACGGTAAGATGGCTGGCTATCAGTGATAGCCACCATCTTTCCGGGCGCTGCGGGATGCCGCGAGTAGCGGCAGTAATATCCATGACGTACCTGTATGTCATGGGTCGGGAACACCTTGCCACCCATGACGTACAGGTATGTCATAGGTCGGGAAGGGGTTAAAGGGGTACTCCAGGCAAAAACTTTTTATATATATATCAACCGGCTCCAGAAAGTTAAAAAGATTTGTAAATTACTTCTATTAAAAAATCTTAATCCTTCCAATAGTTATTAGCTTCTGAAGTTTTCTGTCTAACTGCTCAATGATGAGGTCACGTCCCGGGAGCTGTGCATGATGGGAGAATATCCCCATAGGAACTGCACAGCTCCCGGGACGTGAGTCATCAGAAAGCAGTTAGACAGAAAACAGCAACTCAAGTTAAGAAGCTAATAACTATTTGAAGGATTAATATTTTTTAATAGAAGTAATTTACAAATCTGTTTAACTTTTCGGAGCCAGTTGATGTATAAAAAAAAAGTTTTTGCCTGGAATACCCCTTTAACCCCCTACGTGTATACAGACGGCCATATTTACATCCAGGCTAAATACACAAAAAAGGTGGGGGAGGCTGGATGTCAGTACCTGCAGGGGACCCCCGATATGCTGACCGGTATGGGATACAGAAGTGGGGCTGCGACTGCTCAGACCAGTGTTTCCCAAGCAGGGTGCCTCCAGCTGTTGCAAACTACAACTCCCTGTATGTCCAGACAGCCTTCAAACCAGGGTGCCTCCAGCTGTTGCAAAACTACAACTCCCTGTATGTCCAGGCAGCCTTCCAACCAGGGTGCCTCCAGCTGTTGCAAAACTACAACTCCCAGGATGTCCAGACAGCCTTCCAACCAGGGTGCCTCCAGCTGTTGCAAAACTACAACTCCCAGGATGTCCAGACAGCCTTCCAACCAGGGTGCCTCCAGCTGTTGCAAAACAACAACTCCCAGGATGTCCAGACAGCCTTCCAACCAGGGTGCCTCCAGCTGTTGCAAAACTACAACTCCCTGGATGTCCAGACAGCCTTCCAACCAGGGTGCCTCCAGCTGTTGCAAAACTACAACTCCCAGCATGCCCGGACAGCCAGAGGCTGTCCGGGCATGCTGGGAGTTGTAGTTTTGCAACAGCTGGAGGCAACCTGGTTGGGTAGACACCGGCTGGGCTGAGACATTATCAACACATCCTGGGATCATTATGCTTCTTTAAAGGGGTAGTCCTCCCGTGGAAAACTTTTTTTTGTAATTTTTTTTTTTAATCAACTGGTGCCAGAAAGTTAAACAGATTTGTAAATCACTTCTATTAAAACATCTTAATCCTTCCAGTACTTTTTAGGGGCTGTATACTAAAGAGAAATCCAGAAAAGAAATGCATTTCCTGTGATGTGCTGACCACAGTGCTCTCTGCTGACCTCTGCTGTCCATTTTAGGAACTGTCCAGAGAAGCATATGTTTGCTATGGGGATTTTCTCCAGTTCCTAAAATGGACAGCAGAGGTCAGCAGAGAGCACTGTGGTCAGGACATCACAGGAAATGCATTTCTTTTCTGGATTTCTCTTTAGTATACAGCCCCTAAAAAGTACTGGAAGGATTAAGATTATTTAATAGAAGTGATTTACAAATCTGTTTAACTTTCTGGCACCAGTTGATTAAAAAAATAAAGTTTTCCATGGTAGTACCCCTTTAATGCACGTCCTCCACAGCAGGTATGAGGCGGTGAGGTATCACAATCAGAAGCCATGGTGCCGTTACAGCACTATATGGCAGCACTCTACGTCCCATATATCGTATCACGGCACTAAGAGTAAAGACAGATTGTGCTGCCATCTAGTGGTCACAGGGAACACTGCAAGCATTCTAATACCAAACGTCTCCAAATACAATTTCCCAAAAATCTATCCTAGGCTAAAAAATAAAATAAGACAGAATATTCCCTTTAATACATTATCTCACATCTGTATAAAAATAAATCATTTCTTTGTGAACAAGAAAAATTGTGTCGCCCGTTATCCCGCAAACAATCGGATTACGGGCAAAATCAGACCGCTCGGGTACTGACAGATAATGTGACAAGAATAAAATTATTAAGAAAATCTGTGTATTAAAAAAGCATTGTAACACGCGGTCACCATTACCTAACAAGAGGTCATTTCTGGTGTCAATTAAAAGCTCCGCGATATTCCGACAGGGAGCAGCGTACACTGCGCCCGGCTAGGAGTAACACGTGGGACGCCGCACCGACCAATTACCGGAGGGGTGGTATGTGCCCCAGGTCCCCGCTGTTAGCCCAGCACGACTGCGGCTTCCACGGCGATTGGGACCATTTTACGCCGGTTCTCCCAAGTTTCCGAGTTGACGGAACCTCCCAGCGAGGCGCCTGGTCGTCTTCCGTAGAGTAAGCGTGGACACGGGAATCTGGAAGAGCAGGAATGCCGTCAGTATCCCGTGAGACGCTCGTTCAAGCGGCAGCGGCTCCGCGCCCGGATCGCAGAGAAGGAAGAGCAGAAGCGGTAACTGTAACAAGATGCTGAGCAGCCAAAATCCCGCCAGTTCAGGGACCTGGGGAAAAACATATAGAGGTCAGTCAGCCTCCTGGAGATCAGCTGATCTAGAGATCTGTGAGCTGATTGGCTGAGGAGAAGCAATGGTTAAAGGGAACCTGTCACCTGTTTTATGCTGCCCAAACCAACCCCTATCATAAATAAATCTTTATACACAAAAACAAAAGCAGCACGCCAACATTTTAGATGCAAATCAGGTGCAAACCAGTACGGGACACCGAGTCCAAGGGCTTCAATCCAATATCCAAAAAAAAAGATGACTGCAAAATGGGTAGCGCTACTCCGAAGGAGTGAAATAAAATGGGTAGCGCTACTCCGAAGGAGTGAAATAAAATGGGTAGCGCTACTCCGAAGGAGTGAAATAAAATGGGTAGCGCTACTCCGAAGGAGTGAAATAAAATGGGTAGCGCTACTACTTTAGAGAGCGGCAGACATCTTTTTCTTTTTGGTTGTCTATCTTTACATGGACCTTGTTCTGTGCCAGGATACAGGCAGAGGAGCAGACAGAGAATGAATAAAACCTCACTGATAAAAGGGGAATAGGGGGAGATTTATCAAAACCTGTGCAGAAGAAAAGTTGCCCATAGCAACCAATCAGATCGCTTCTTTCATTTTTAACAAGGCCTCTGCAAAATGAAAAAAGAGATCTGATTGGTTGCTATGGGCAACCGGGCAAGCTTTCCTATGCACTGGTTTTAATGAACCGAAATATCAGAGTTTGAAAATATATGCAAATTAGGCTTTGAAGATCACTGGGTATTCTCTTCAGATGCTATATTACAGAGAGGTGGACATTACAAGGGAAAGGCAGGGATTACAGCAGAGAGGGGCGGGGATTACAGCAGAGAGGGGCGGGGATTACAGCAGAGAGGGGCGGGGATTACAGGGAAGAGGCGGGGATTACAGCAGAGAGGGGCGGGGATTACAGAAGAGAGGGGCGGGGAATACAGAAGAGAGGGGCGGGGATTACAGGAAGAGACGGGTATTACAGCAGAGAGGGGCGGGGATTACAGCAGAGAGGGGCAGGGATTACAGCAGAGAGGGGCAGGGATTACAGGGAAGAGGCGGGGATTACAGCAGAGAGGGGCGGGGATTCCAGAAGAGAGGGGCGGGGATTACAGGGTAGAGGCGGGGATTACAGAAGAGAGGGGCGGGGTTACAGAAGAGAGGGGCGGGGATTACAGGGAAGAGGCGGGGATTACAGCAGAGAGGGGCGGGGATTACAGAAGAGAGGGACGGGGATTACAGAAGAGGAGGGGACTACAGAAGAGGAGGAGACTACAGAAAAGGGGTGGGGTTTACAGAAGGGGGGATTTCAGGGGAGAGACGGAGATTTCAGCAGAGGGGTGAGGATAACAGAAGAGAGGCAGGGATAAAAGAAGAGAGGGGCGGGGATTACAGGGAAGAGGCGGGGATTACAGCAGAGAGGGGCGGAGATTACAGAAAAGGAGGGGACTACAGAAAAGGGGTGGGGTTTACAGAAGGGGGGCAGAAATTTCAGGGGAGAGACGAGGATTACAGCAGAGGTTCGAGGATAACAGAAGAGAGGGGCGGGGATTAAAGGGAAGAGGCGGGGATTACAGCAGAGAGGGGCGGGGATTACAGAAGAGACAGGGATTATAGAAGAGGAGGAGACTACAGAAAAGGGGTGGGGTTTACAGAAGGGGGGGGGAATTCAGGGGAGAGACGGAGATTTCAGCAGAGGGGTGAGGATAACAGAAGAGAGGCAGGGATAAAAGAAGAGAGGGGCGGGGATTACAGGGAAGAGGCGGGGATTACAGCAGAGAGGGGCGGGGATTACAGAAGAGACAGGGATTATAGAAGAGGAGGAGACTACAGAAAAGGGGTGGGGTTTACAGAAAGGGGGGGGATTTCAGGGGAGAGACGGAGATTTCAGCAGAGGGGTGAGGATAACAGAAGAGAGGCAGGGATAAAAGAAGAGAGGGGCGGGGATTACAGGGAAGAGGCGGGGATTACAGCAGAGAGGGGCGGAGATTACAGAAAAGGAGGGGACTACAGAAAAGGGGTGGGGTTTACAGAAGGGGGGCAGAAATTTCAGGGGAGAGACGAGGATTACAGCAGAGGTTCGAGGATAACAGAAGAGAGGGGCGGGGATTAAAGGGAAGAGGCGGGGATTACAGCAGAGAGGGGCGGGGATTACAGAAGAGACAGGGATTATAGAAGAGGAGGGGTCTACAGAAAAGGGGTGGGGTTTACAGAAGGGGGGAGGAATTTTCAAGGGAGAGACGGGGATTACAGAAGAGAGGGGCGGGGATTACAGGGCAGAGGTGGGGATTACAGAAGAGGGGCGGGGATTGCAGAAGAGGGGCGGGGATTATAGAAAAGAGGCAAGGATTACAGAAAAGAGGCGGGGATTACAGAAGAGGGGCGGGATTACAGAAGAAGGGCAGGGATTACAGAAGAGGGGCAGGGATTACAGAAGAGGGGCAGGGATTACAGAAGAGGGGCAGGGATTACAGAAGAGGGGCAGGGATTACAGAAGAGGGGCAGGGATTACAGAAAAGAGGCAGGGATTACAGAAAAGAGGCAGGGATTACAGAAGAGGGGCGGGGATTACAGGGAAGAGGCAGGGAATACAGAAGATGGGTGGGGATTATAGAAAAGAGGCGGGGATTACAGAACAGGGTCAGGGAAACACAGGGAAGAGGCAGGGATTACAGGAAAGAGGCAGGGTTTAAAGAAGGGGGCGGGATTACAGGGAAGAGGCGGGGATTACAGGGAAGAGGCGGGGATTACAGAAGAGGGGCGGGGATTACAGAAGAGGGGAAGGGATTACAGAAGAGGGGCAGGGATTACAGAAGAGGGGAAGGGATTACAGAAGAGGGGAAGGGATTACAGAAGAGGGGAAGGGATTACAGAAGAGGGGCAGGGATTACAGAAGAGGGGCGGGGATTACAGCAGAGGGGCGGGGATTAGAGAAGAGGAGCTGGGATTAGGGAAGAGGGGTGGGGATTAGAGAAGAGGGGTGGGGATTAGAGAAGAGGGGCGGGGATAACAGAAGAGAGGCAGGTATTACAGACGAGTGATCAGATACAGAACGCCTCATACAGATCCTCCCCTGCAGGGATCAGATTCCGTGGTGACGCCGTTTTCCAGGCCTTTTACCTTTTCCTGCAGGTTTCCACTGTATCCGAGGAATAATCGAATGACCTCAATGACGGACATCAGGATGAGAAGAGTCACCAGGATAAATTTATAGTAGTCAGGAAGGAGGACGTACTGCAGGTATAAACACATAATAGAAGATACATTTATAGTATCAGGGAGGAGGACGCACTGCAGGAATAATCACATAATAGAGGATACATTTATAGTATCAGGGAGGAGGACGCACTGCAGGAATAATCACATAATAGAAGATACATTTATAGTATCAGGAAGGAGGACGCACTGCAGGAATAATCACATAATAGAAGATACATTTATAGTATCAGGGAGGAGGACGTACTGCAGGAATAATCACATAATAGAAGATACATTTATAGTATCAGGGAGGAGGACGCACTGCAGGAATAATCACATAATAGAAGATACATTTATAGTATCAGGGAGGAGGACACACTGCAGGTATAATCACATAATAGAAGATACATTTATAGTATCAGGAAGGAGGACGCACTGCAGGAATAATCACATAATAGAAGATACATTTATAGTATCAGGGAGGAGGACGCACTGCAGGAATAATCACATAATAGAAGATACATTTATAGTATCAGGGAGGAGGACGCACTGCAGGAATAATCACATAATAGAAGATACATTTATAGTATCAGGAAGGAGGACGCACTGCAGGAATAATCACATAATAGAAGATACATTTATAGTATCAGGGAGGAGGACGCACTGCAGGAATAAACACATAATAGAAGATACATTTATAGTATCAGGGAGGAGGACGCACTGCAGGAATAATCACATAATAGAAGATACATTTATAGTATCAGGAAGGAGGACGCACTGCAGGAATAATCACATAATAGAAGATACATTTATAGTATCAGGGAGGAGGACGCACTGCAGGAATAATCACATAATAGAAGATACATTTATAGTATCAGGGAGGAGGACGCACTGCAGGAATAAACACATAATAGAAGATACATTTATAGTATCAGGGAGGAGGACGCACTGCAGGAATAAACACATAATAGAAGATACATTTATAGTATCAGGGAGGAGGACGCACTGCAGGAATAATCACATAATAGAAGATACATTTATAGTATCAGGAAGGAGGACGCACTGCAGGAATAATCACATAATAGAAGATACATTTATAGTATCAGGGAGGAGGACGCACTGCAGGAATAATCACATAATAGAAGATACATTTATAGTATCAGGAAGGAGGACGCACTGCAGGAATAATCACATAATAGAAGATACATTTATAGTATCAGGGAGGAGGACGCACTGCAGGAATAATCACATAATAGAAGATACATTTATAGTATCAGGGAGGAGGACGCACTGCAGGAATAATCACATAATAGAAGATACATTTATAGTATCAGGGAGGAGGACGCACTGCAGGAATAATCACATAATAGAAGATACATTTATAGTATCAGGGAGGAGGACGCACTGCAGGAATAATCACATAATAGAAGATACATTTATAGTATCAGGGAGGAGGACGCACTGCAGGAATAATCACATAATAGAAGATACATTTATAGTATCAGGGAGGAGGACGCACTGCAGGAATAATCACACATAATAGAAGATACATTTATAGTATCAGGGAGGAGGACGAACTGCAGGAATAATCACATAATAGAAGATACATTTATAGTATCAGGGAGGAGGACGCACTGCAGGAATAAACACATAATAGAAGATACATTTATAGTATCAGGGAGGAGGACGCACTGCAGGAATAATCACATAATAGAAGATACATTTATAGTATCAGGGAGGAGGACGCACTGCAGGAATAATCACATAATAGAAGATACATTTATAGTATCAGGAAGGAGGACGCACTGCAGGAATAAACACATAATAGAAGATACATTTATATTATCAGGAAGGAGGACGTACTGCAGGAATAATCACATAATAGAAGATACATTTATAGTATCAGGGAGGAGGACGCACTGCAGGAATAATCACATAATAGAAGATACATTTATAGTATCAGGGAGGAGGACGCACTGCAGGAATAAACACATAATAGAAGATACATTTATAGTATCAGGAAGGAGGACGCACTGCAGGAATAAACACATAATAGAAGATACATTTATAGTATCAGGAAGGAGGACGCACTGCAGGAATAAACACATAATAGAAGATACATTTATAGTATCAGGGAGGAGGACGCACTGCAGGAATAATCACATAATAGAAGATACATTTATAGTATCAGGGAGGAGGACGCACTGCAGGAATAATCACATAATAGAAGATATATTTATAGTATCAGGGAGGAGGACGCACTGCAGGAATAATCACATAATAGAAGATACATTTATAGTATCAGGGAGGAGGACGCACTGCAGGAATAAACACATAATAGATGATACATTTATAGTATCAGGGAGGAGGACGCACTGCAGGAATAATCACATAATAGATGATACATTTATAGTATCAGGGAGGAGGACGCACTGCAGGAATAATCACATAATAGATGATACATTTATAGTATCAGGGAGGAGGACGCACTGCAGGAATAAACACATAATAGATGATACATTTATAGTATCAGGGAGGAGGACGCACTGCAGGAATAATCACATAATAGAAGATACATTTATAGTATCAGGAAGGAGGACGCACTGCAGGAATAATCACATAATAGAAGATACATTTATAGTATCAGGGAGGAGGACGCACTGCAGGAATAATCACATAATAGAAGATACATTTATAGTATCAGGGAGGAGGACGCACTGCAGGAATAATCACATAATAGAAGATACATTTATAGTATCAGGGAGGAGGACGCACTGCAGGAATAATCACATAATAGAAGATACATTTATAGTATCAGGAAGGAGGACGCACTGCAGGAATAATCACATAATAGAAGATACATTTATACTATCAGGAAGGAGGACGCACTGCAGGAATAATCACATAATAGAAGATACATTTATAGTATCAGGGAGGAGGACGCACTGCAGGAATAATCACATAATAGAAGATACATTTATAGTATCAGGGAGGAGGACGCACTGCAGGAATAAACACATAATAGAAGATACATTTATAGTATCAGGGAGGAGGACGCACTGCAGGAATAATCACATAATAGAAGATACATTTATAGTATCAGGAAGGAGGACGCACTGCAGGAATAAACACATAATAGAAGATACATTTATAGTATCAGGAAGGAGGACGCACTGCAGGAATAATCACATAATAGAAGATACATTTATAGTATCAGGGAGGAGGACGCACTGCAGGAATAATCACATAATAGAAGATACATTTATAGTATCAGGAGGAGGACGCACTGCAGGAATAATCACATAATAGAAGATACATTTATAGTATCAGGAGGAGGACGCACTGCAGGAATAATCACATAATAGAAGATACATTTATAGTATCAGGGAGGAGGACGCACTGCAGGAATAATCACATAATAGAAGATACATTTATAGTATCAGGAGGAGGAACGCACTGCAGGAATAATCACATAATAGAAGATACATTTATAGTATCAGGAAGGAGGACGCACTGCAGGAATAATCACATAATA